>NC_049906.1:32755671-32774333 GCF_001411555.2 Juglans regia | reverse complement strand
CTTACAGAAGTTATAGTCTAAGTGTGGGGGTTGGTGTTAAGTTTAGTAGGAGATCTGATCCGCAGTTGGATCCAATTATTATAGGGAAGATAACTCCTACAAAACAGGAGAGTACCTCCCCGGTTAGTAAGGGATCATTAAGGATTTGTACATGAGAAGGGTAATCAGAGTCAGTTGCCATCACGCCACGTTCATATCTTTCTATAAATAATTCATGAGAGGTAACAAACATTTTACTTCATTTTTATATACGCTTATTCTCATATTGTGTTACTAACTTGACCATCGAGCAACCTGTGCCGCCCATTTGTTGTTGCAGGTCATCCGTACGGTTGGTGGTGTGAAGCACGTCTTTTACATTGGCGTCGTCTATGGGATCTTCTTACAGACATTAAACATGATTTTTACATGCCAACCATCATGCCATCACATGTACATTAGGATCCAGAAACAAGCATGATAGAAGTAGAGATGAGGTTAGCAGAAACAAAAGAGAGGCTGAAACAAGTGATTGCAGTTGTTGAGCAATTGCAAAAGGAGAATGAGGAGTTAAAACTGCAAAATGATAATCTCCAGCCCAGAATGGGCAAGTTAAAGGAGATGCACACTGTGTGGAGGAGGTAAATAGTGAAGACATGGAAAATAAAAAGATGCACAATGAGCTACGTAGTCTGGTTGACAAGTACGAGGAGATGACAAAGAGGATGGGTAGTTCCTCTTCCGTGGAGCAGCTCCTTACGCGTACAGATCTCCCTTATAGCGAGGAGGTCATGGCAGTTCCACTACAACCCAAATTTAAGGTACCACAGATCGACCTATATGATGGATCCAAAGATCCTGTTGATCACCTCGAAAATTTTAAAGCACACATGACCCTCCACAGCTTCTTCGAGGAGGTGGCTTGCCGTGCATTCCCATTAACATCAAAGAGAATAGCACATGGTTGGTTTGGAGCCTTACGACCCAGATCCATTGGCAGTTTTGAGGAGCTAGCAAAATAGTTCCTTACGCAGTTCATGCCAAGTAGAAGGCGTTGTAAGCCAGCTGCCTATCTACTGACCATAAAAAAAAAAAAGGAGAGCGAGAACCTGAAAACCTACCTAACGTGCTTCGACAAAGAGAGGCTCACCATAGACAACCAAGATGAAAAGATCACCTTTGCCGCCCTCTTGGGAGGAATCTAGCCCCGAACCCCATTCATGGTTGAGCTAGCTAGAAGGACTTCGTCCACCTTAAGGGAATTTATGGACCGAGCAGATGACTTCGTTAATGCAGATGACACATTACGAGCTCTCTTGGAGCCACAGAAGCAGGAAACCAAACCGGAGGACAATAACCAAAACAATTCCAAAGATAAAGACAAAAGGGCCAATGGCCGAGGGTGCCAGGATGATAAACGCAATAAATACACCAATCAACAAGACCAAGGGTGTTACCTAATTCACAACAACCACAAAGTGCAAGAGAACAATATGGCCATAAGAAAGGAAGAACATTCACCAAGTAGGGGCCAGCGCCACTACACGTATCACCAAACCAACTCCCATTGGACCGAAGATTGCATCACCTTAAAGAAGAGAGTCGACGAGTTGTCTAGGAGTGGGGAGTTGGAAAGGATGCTAGCTGATTACATCAGGCCACAGAGGGAGGAAAATCACCAACAAGAGCAAAGGTGGAGTAAAAGCCCTAAGTACCAGAGGCAGGAAAGCCCAGGAAGGAATAACTCTCCTCAGCCAAGAAGGGCACCAAGAGCGAGGGGATCATGTAACCACATGATGACGCTCTGGTGGTCATGCTGCTAGTTGCCTACTACACGACTAGGCGGGGCTTAGTGTACAATAGGAGTTCAGCCGACATCCTGTTTTTGGATGCGTTCACTAGAATGGGTATTAACCCCGATAGACTACGACCATCACCTTCTCCGCTCAAAGGGTTTGTGGGAGAAGCCATTCAACGCATTTGCACCATCAGGCTTCCGATTACAGCAGGGCAAGGCGGTCATATGGTCACCAGCATGATGGACTTCTTGGTGGTCAAAGCTCCGTCGTCCTATAATGCTTGCCATACTAGGGCGCTCGACCCTCAACAACCAGAAGGTGGTGACCTCCACCTACCACCTTAAAATGAAGTTCACAATAGAAGTAGGAGTCGACAAAGTTCGAGGCAAATAGATACTGGCCCGAGAATGTTACGTTCAAGAGTTGAAGACAGGAGCGCCAGCAGTCTATTCAGTGGGTAACTCAGGGGAGCAGCTGCCGCCACCACCGTCTCGGGTAGAGGAGGAACTAGACATAGAAGCCATGGATGAAAGCAACTTGCTCCAAGCAGAGGCCAACGAGCCCTTACAGATAGTGAAGCTGCACCCATAATGCTCGACCACCACCACAAGGGTTGGTACAAAGCTCCCATCAGAGTACTGAGAGGTCTTAAAACAGTTGTTGATCGAACATAGAGACGTATTCGCCTAGAGGCATGAAGACATGCCAGGGATTGACAATACGGTCATAGGCCTCTGTATCAATCTAGAGGCCAAGGAATTTTTGTAGAAGAGAAGGTCATTCAGCACAAAGAAGTTCACGATAATAGTTGAAGAGATCGACAGGCTTTTAGCTGCGGGTTTCATACGGGAGGCGGACTACCCTGAATGGTTCTCCAATGTAGTGCTCGTAAAAAACCCCAACCTTAAATGGAGGATGTGTGTGGATTTCATTGACCTCAACAAAACTTGTCTCAAGGACAATTTCCCACTCGCCTGGATTAACATTATTGAGGACGCCACAACCAGGCACAAAGTTTTAAGCTTCATGGAAGCCTACTTCAGGTTTAACCAAATCATGATGAATAAGGTGGATGAGGAGAAGACGATGTTCATAACTGACAGCGGGCTCTACTGCTATAGAGTAATGCCTTTTGGGTTGAAGAACACTGGGGCGACATACTAAAGGTTGGTCAATCAAATGTTCAAGCACCAAATTGTGAAGACCATGGAGGTGTATGTAGACGACTTACTAGTGAAGAGCAAGGAAGCTGCCCAACACTTAGTAGACCTCAGGGATTCCTTCGCAGTGTTAAGTGAGTACAAGATGAAGCTGAATCTAGCTAAATGCGCGTTCAAAGTGAACTCGGGCAAATTCTTGAGATTCATAGTCTCGGAGAGAGGAATAGAAGTCAACACTGAAAAGATAGAAGCAATCTTGAACATGGTGCTGCCATGAATTATCAACGATGCCCAACGACTAGCAAGAAAGGTGGCAGCCTTGAACAAGTTTGTGTCGAGGTCCATGAATAAATGCCTCCCATTTTTTTGAGTCCTAAGGAAAGTACACCCTTGGAATGAAGCGTGTGACCAAGCCTTTCAAGAACTGAAGCGGTACCTGATCAATCCGACCTTGTTGAGGCATCCTAGTTAAGGGGACATCCTGTATGTTTACTTGGTGATATCCCCCTAAGCCATGTCCATCATCCTAGTAAAGGAAGAAGAAGGAAATCAAGCACTAGTCTACTACACGAGTTGCGCCCTAAGGGGCGCTGAAGTCAGATACCCACAGATGGAGATGCTAGCGTTTGAGCTTGTGGTAACTGCTAGAAGGCTATGACCATACTTCCAGGCTCACCCAATAAAGGTATTAACAGAACATCCTCTTGAGAGAGTGCTACAAAAATGTGACTACTCAAGACGGTTGGTCGCGTGGTCAATTGAGCTCAGTGAGTTCGAAATCAGCTATGCACCAGAAACGCAATTAAGGGCCAAGCCCTCACTCATTTTGTAGTCGAGTTCAACGGCTTCCCAGCAGAGATCGCGACGCCACCCCTCGGTCAACCCTAGACAGATTTTGTCGATGGGTCTGTCTGTCGAATGGGAGGCAGCATCAAGATCCACATTATCACTGAAGCGGGTCGGGAGCATCACTATATAGCAATGCTCACCTTCAGGACCACCAATAATGAGCCAGAGTGCGAGACCCCGATAGATTCTAAATATTTATTTTCCTTCCAATATTATATTTCAATAGTATGTTCCTTGTTTTGAACGGATATTTAAATTTCAAATTTTAGTAGTGTAATCACGATCAACATTCGAACGTTACGCACATGTGTTCGCATAGCAGTGCATATTGTGCGCACTAGAAGAAAATACGTGCGCACCATAGAGTAGGTACTTTCGCATATTGCTCGTTTTGTCTGTTTAGCCAAACAATATAGTTATAATTTCAAAATTTTACGTTCGCACGTAAAGCTACTGACGTTCGAATCTATTCCAACACTGTTCATACGTATAAATATGTTCCAGCGTATGTTCAATGTTTTGAACTTTTAATGAGATACGTTCGAACGTATTAACTCTAAAACAACGGCATATCATTGACGTGTGAATAAAATACCATTTATGTGTTTAACTGTTATGTGTAGTTTTAACATAATTTGTATACAAGCGAACGTTTTTTAGATAATATTCCGACTTTAGTGATAGCTTCATAGCCATCACAAGTTCTAAATCGTCAAAAAAATGTCAAATTTTTTGTTGTGATTTGAAGGCATGAAGAAAACATACATTGATTTGATTTCAAAAGGGATGCGTGAAACTTACACACCCTAACCAATAGGGCTGTAATCGAGCTGAGTCGAGCCGAGCAAGTCTTTGGCTTGTCGAGATCGAGTTCAAGATTTTTATTTATTTATTGTTCAACCTCAACTCAGTAAGCTAAATTCCCAACTCGAGCTTGAGCTCCAATATTGTTTATTATTTTTATTTTTTTGAATAAGATTTAATAATTAATAAATTAGATAAATAAAAAAAATCTAATATTAAATTTGTACAACAAACAAGTAGAACATATATTGAATTATAAGATTTTAAAAATTTATAAATAATTAATATCTAACTAGTTGATATTTATCTATAATAACAATATATTATTTGCTTATAGAAATTATTCATACATACACATAATATGATAGCATATATTTATTTCAAATATTGTTCCCACATACTAGTATATGAAATTATTAAATCTTATCAACTAATTATTGTACAAATTATAAAATATAGTTATGAAGTATATTCAACATATAAACATAAGTAATTAGGTTACATATTATATAAACATATTATTAGCTAATACATACATATATATATATATATATATACACACACATAGGTGTATGTATATATTTATTAATATATGAATGACTTTTAATCTAGTCTAGATAAAAAGTTGACTCGAGCATAAACGAGCGGGCCTTTACGAGTCTTAGTCGAGTCAAGTTGAATTTTCTTGGGTATGTGTCATTTACTAATCGAGCTGGTATCTGCTTTCACATGCAAGTTTTTTTTATTCATGAGTCGAGTTCAATTCGAGTTTAACTAGGCAAGTATTGAGCGACCTATTGAACAGACTGGTTCATTTACAACCCTACTAACCAAGAGCGTTTATCTCATTTTCCTTTTAATTAATTAAGGCCATGTTTGGAAAGTGATTGGAATTGAGAGCATAATTAATTAATAACATCTTATCTCATCTCAAAATTCTTCGTAATTTCCTTCACAAACTTCACTAAAATACAAAACACTTTTCAATTTCAAATTTATAACTTTTTCATCTAATCATTACAACTTTCTCAAACTTCTAAACAAAATTTAAAAAATAATGCAACTTTTTTAAGTTTCAAAATGAAAATAATATTAAACAATTATATTCAAATAATTGTTTAATTTTTATTTTTATTCAACTTTTTTTCTCTCATTTCTTAAAATCTAATAAAATATCTTAACTCAAATTATTTCATTAGTGTAAATATTCATCAACCATTTGATTGTTATTCACAGAATTTTTATTTCATCCTATTATCCAAACATGGCCTGACACGTTTCAAATAGTACGTGATCAACGATGAAACGTACGGACTGGTTTGAATATTTTAGATTGGTTTTCCTTCTTGTCTCAAAACGTCTTACTTATAAATTCCACAACTTTGACTTATAAAGACAGATTCTTCGTCAAAGTCTAGGGTAATATATTTAGGGCAGGTTTGGAGGGTGATATGAGAATTTTATATTTTGTTTTGAAGTTTAAAATATTATATTTTAATATTATTATTGTTTTGGGATTTAAAAAAGGTGTATTGAGATTTGAAAAAGTTGAATTGTTTATTATATTTTATATGGAGATTTGAAAAAGGTGTAATGATGAGATGAGATGAGATGAGATGAGATGAGATGAGAATTTTATGTTTTGTCTTGTGTCCCAAACCTGCCCTTAATTCACTCCTAATTTCTCCATTAATATGCATGCATCTCATCATGACCTCCATTAAAGTCTAGCGCCTTCTTCTTTCTCGATCGTATATATATTATATAAATTATAGATATATGTATGTCTCTGCCTCTCATCTTGTAACACCCATCTTTATGGTGGGACCTTTTATAAAATGATTTTAGAAAGGACGACGAAAATTACCATTCGTTTTAAAACTTTTTACTTCCATACCTAGGGTACACGACTCTATGTTATAAAATAAAATGTGCTTTGAGAATAAAAGATGTGTACAGTGGAAAACATCAATTTTAAAATAAAAGGCCCCTCATACAGTTAAAACTCTCATGCCTAGACTTCTATGCTCTTCTCCTTGGGCCGTGTCCGTCCTGACACGTACTGCTCATTTAGTTCCTGTGGGGGAGGAGCATACATAAAAACTAAAATGAGTCGATGACTCGTAAGCATTACTTCATACAGTTAAAATATAATAACATAAGTTTTCATTCATGTAATCATCACTCCATAGATACTATACATACATGAGACATGCATTCATTTTGGAAACATTACTAGGTGAGGTTTTTCTTAAAAAATATTTTCTTTTTGCAAAACATATCTCCCGTCAGTGCCTTCTTTTTTTAAAGAGTTCGATGCATTCATACATTCTTTCTTATCACTTTCTTTGGCCGGTATACATTGTTACGCCCCGTGTGTTGGAGTTAACGGTCTTCCTTTAGACCTGGATTTTGCCCGTGGCCACTGGTTGGGAACTCCTTTCAGTCAAGGGCATCACTGGGTGCACTTTCAGTACTACTTACCCGACATTGTAATTTGCCCAGTGTTTTGGTACCCTTTTCATTCATTCATATAACTGTTACGTATTTTCATATATTAAACGTTTAGTCCTTTCCTTTTCAATCATTTTCATTTAACAGTTCGTTAATGAAGAAACGTCATTTAAAAGCATGGGCTTAAACATCATCTTTCATGGCATTCACAAAACATTAGTTCATGGGGACGTTTAAAACACTTTCTTCTCGTCATTTAAGGCATCGCTTAAAGCACAAGGCATAGGCCTCAACATTTATTTTCATAGAATTTACATACAATAGATACTGCGTATAGTCATCCATTCACATGCATACAATTAATACTTTGGTTGCATAAAAAGGGGCTTTTCGTATACCTTTGAACACTTAGCATGCTTTTCGTAAAACGTCCTTTCATTTTGTTTCGTAAGGCATCGTAAAGAGAAACATTTCCCATTTCTTCATTTTCATATCTTTTAGAAAACTGTAGAAGAGTATGAACATAATACTTACCTGGACTCCTTGCTGCTTTCATATCATGTAGTTCATTCATGTGAGTGTCAGATAGCAACCTACATGCATACACATAACCTTAGTTATTCTCTATCTAGTACATAAGCAACTAAACTAGAAATAGAACTATACTTAACTTGGAACACTCTGCTTCTATCTCGTGCTCTTATGTGCCCTTTACTATGTTAAAACCTTCAGGGATCCACTTACGGTCACTACCACTTCCAACCTCAACGTTCTACTTCAAGTGGTTATCCACTAGAGTGAACCCATAATTCACCTTATGATTAAGACACTAAGACCTTCATCATACTCTTCCTATTGATCACATTCCAACGCATGATTCCGACCGACAAAGTCATACATCCCAATCTTAGACAATACACCCATCACTACCTTCATGCATCTTAGCTCACACTAAATCCTCATTCCCATCCATACACGCCACATGGTTCTAAGCCAACTCTGAGGCTTAAGTACCGTGTAACCATGCTTAGGATAGATTACCCATTACATATGGTGAATCCGTCCAGCACATGTATCTAACTAGATTACACACATATCTTACCCCTTTATCACCTAAGACCAACATATAATGCATTGATCATATGCTCGTAGGGACAAATGCCATATTCCGATACCAACCTTCTCTTAACCCGGCTAGCATGACTCTTCATGCTACCCATCCTTCTTGACAGTTCATCCCAACACTTAACACGATAAGACTTCTTTCACAACTACGCCCTACGTCATGTCATATAGCTCGAGACTACTCACAAGCTACACCTTGACCTTGTCACGTCGCCTAACATCCCGCTACATCATTTCTAAGCCAACTCCTAACTCATCACAGGTATGGTCCCTCACGTACTCTTGTCACATCGTGACATCTCTTCACATTCCCGCTGCGCCATTCTTACACTAACTTCTCACCCATCACAAGCACGACTTCTTATTTAACCATGTCACTTCGTGACATTCCCCCGTCATGCTTTCATTGTGTTACTCTTACACTTGTTCTGTCACTTCACACATACTCCCAGTCACAAGTCAACTGCACGGTGACACCCATCACTTCAGACTATAGGTCACATCATAACTACTTTGGGACACTGTTCCACAGTTCCTGACACTACTTATCACGCTCTATGCCCATCAACTATGCAACCATCCTTATTTTCACGACACGCCAAACGGTGTATCGCTTCACCTCATGGAGTACACTTCATGTGTACTCCCTTCACACATGCTACGCCACATCACCACTGCGGCATACACACCATATGGTACATCACTCCATCACTCCATCACATGGAGTACACTCTACTTGTACTCCCTTCACAACGCTACGCTATGCCACATCACTACTACAACACACACTTCACACCCACACTTTACAATACAGTTCCCAAGTACGCCTAATACTTCAGCGAATTTCACAATTACTAACAACATAGTCTACAACCTAAGCAACCCATTAACAAACATAAATAAAGAGGGAGAGAGGGTTATGCCATCGACGGGATAACTCATGCGTTGCTCGCTGTCTAGCATGGCTAGTGGCGTTGAAAACCACTAGCTTGAGCGGTAGCAGTCACTACCGTGACCATACGACGAGACTATCTCGGAGATCGAATCTAGGATTTTGGCTATTAGATATAGGATGTGCGAGGGTGGCCGACCTAGTGGGGAGTTCGTGGGTGGCGACTAAGGCTGTGTACAGTGGTGGTTAGCCATGTACAGTGTGCTGTCCACCATGTATGGTGGTTGTTCACCACGTAAAGTCACAGTTTGGGCTTAGGGCTAGGCTAGGGGAGGTCAAGGGAGATTGAGGGTGGTCTCATGGTGGCTGAGGTGGCAGAGCCGTGGGTTTCCAAGGGGGATCCGTGTGCCTCAAATAGGGGAAATGGAGGGGAGCTCAGATGGTCGTTGGCTGGCCATGGAAGGCTTGAGAGGGGTATGGTGGAGTTGTGGTGGTGAGGTGGAGGCGGCAAGGCAGCCCACGGGGGTGGATTTGGGCCAAAGGGTGGAGGAATACCTTTGAGAGAGTGAGAGGGCGTGTGGGAGGAGGGAGGCTCGGTTGGGCATGGGGGTGGGTAGGGGAAGTCGTTGGTGGAAGGAAGAGTCTCTGGTGGTGCTGCGGTGGCCGTGGGAGGCGGAGCTCGGCCGTGGGAGACAGAGCCCAGCCGTGGGTATGGTGAACCCGTGCATTGGAGGAGCTGCGTGCATGTGAGGGAGGGGCTATTGGCTTCAAGTCGAGAGGAGGAGGAAGGGGGAGGTCAGGGGGTGTTCGTGGTGGTGCTCGGTGGTGGCCCTGGCTAACGATGGCAGCGCTAGGAGGAGATAAATGGGTGAAACCCATTTTTGATGGGCTACCGTAGGAGGAGAAAGAGGGCTACGTGGGGTTTACAGGTGGTGGGCAGGTGCTCGCCGGCATGAGAGGGAGTTGCTCGTGGTGGCGATGAGGCTGAGTGGCACACGGCCATGCCTGGCTGAGCTGAAGGGACGAATTGGGTGAAAGGGAGAGGAGATGTGCGGCGTAAGCTGAAGGGAGAGGAGAGAGAGAGAGGGAAAGGGAAAGTGAGAGAGAAAGAAAGGGGGCTTTGGTATTTAATCCTAACCCTTTATCTTGGAAACTTCAAAACGATCAAATGGTGGAGAATTAAAACACTTATTTAAAATGCATAAATATTAACTTAACTAAAAGTATTGAAAAGAATTAAGATAGAATATTATTTAAACTAAATTTTAGTTTATAAAATAATATTCCTTCATCATTAATAAAATGATGAAGTCTTATTTAATATCTTTAAGAGAATAAAACCATCTAATTAATTAGAGTTTTTAACATAATTTAAATTTCATGATATTTTAAATAACTAAAATCATTTAGATAAAATGATTTTATACAATCATAATATTTTTAGAATTCTTCAAAAATATTATAATTGTCTTACTTAAAATCAAGTTTAGTCAAATAACACTAGGAACATCCCATTTAAAATACTCGTGGCTTTAAAACACTGAGCTAGCTTTAGAAATCACATAATATCTTTAAAAACACGCCATCGAGATTCAACACGCATAACAAGACTCGCATTCGTCGAATTTGCTTACGTTAGGAAGAAGGAGTGGGGTGTTACACATTTTGTGATCTCAACCTTATAATATTTTGTTGTTCTTGTATACTGTAATACGAGAGAGAGAGAGAGAGAGAGAGAGAGAGAGAGAGAGATCATGAGGGTGGTTATTTGTTTGATAATAACGGACCACATTCCATTCATAATAAATGACATACAACTTTGACTTAAAAACAAGTCAGTTACATACGTTAATAGCTCCCCAGCACACTTTCGTGGGTAACATGGTTTAATCCAGACGGCAAATTTTTAAAGACCTAAGTTTAATAGATCTATCATGCACAGCTCTATCCCTGACAGAGTTAACAATAACCGGGTGACAAAACCCATACCTCGACTAAGCGGAGTAGGATGCACCAACCCCATACACCGCCTAAGCGGAGAGGGGGGATTACATCATTCGGACTGAGGTCCAAAGGGACAAATTTTTGGATTTTTATTTTTCTAAAAAGTAAAGACAGGACACGAAATGAAATACAATTGAAAACACTGTGAAAGCCAAAAAAGAACAATCCTCCAAGAGGCTGTTGTGACACGTGCAGTACACGCGCCGCTCTGGGAGGAGACCGATAATCGATCTTGAAGACTCCGGACTCACAGATCCCATAGGCATCACGCGTGGCATCTGCAGAAGGCCTCCCAGTGGAGTGTGAGAGACACTCGCCGAACGTCTCTGAGAGCTCTAGGCTGCGCGTGCGAGCGACTTGCCGCTCTGTTTGGCGTTGCATTTGGTGGTCTTGAAGATTGGCGGTTGGGCAACACCATTGAGGGGCGCGTGCTAGTCTATGGTCGCCGAAAATTCTAGATCCGATATTCTCCCTTATTTAGCCAGAAAACACACAAAAAACACAAAAAATGGAGCACTGCACAGAGGAGAAGGGAGTGGGGAGTGAGGGGGGATGTTGTGGTTTCTTGTACGCTTGTGCTGGTTAAAGCAAGATCAGACAAATTTATTTTTCTAAAAATAAGTAAACAATGCATGCAATCAAAGAATATTTATAAGGTGCTATATACACAAAGGTAATACACATCAGATAAAATCAAATGATTGTTAATTTGTTTTTTTTTTTAAAGAATAATAAATAAACACTCTTTGAATGAAGGAAAATTCTATTTATAAGCGGACGTAGATAACACACTTAGGTAAAGTGTTTATATGCCATAATTTTATTGGAAAAAAAAATTTAAAATTTGAATCTTACAAATCAAATTTTACCATTTAAATGATGTAAATAATAAGAATATAATAACTCTCTTAACAAAAGTGTGAAATTATGGAATTTCTTAATGTTATATGCGCACATGTCAACTACAAAATGTTCGCATGCAAGAAAAGTGAACATGTTCATACTTAAAGAACTTGAAAGCAATGTTTTGAATACCATACCGGAGGACGTACCGGTCAAGACGCTGGAACGAAATATTTTGATACCGGTACCGTTTCGGGATAGCGTTTCGGAATAATATTTCGAGATAGTTGATATATAAATAAAATATATATAAATACATATATATATATAAATTATAAATAGTCTAGTCTGAATTGGAGGTTAAAAAATAAGATTGTAGTTTGAAAAAATGAAAAAAAAAAAAAACACTGGCCGAAATATCGGCCGGTACAGGACGAAATATCGTTCAGTACGGACGGTACGGCCGATATTTTGGTTGGTACGAAACAGATATAGTACCTGTACCGACCGGACGGCCGGTACGAAAAATTTCGATCGTACCGGCCGGTACGGTACAAAATTCAAAACTATGCTTGAAAGTCCAACATTTGCACATTCGTTTGAGCTGAAGGAAGTTGAGAAGACACACATGGTTTTAATATACCGTTCAAATGTTACGTGTCAATATGTACAACATCCTAATGTGAAACCTCATTTTAACTCAAACACCAAATCATCTGTTGCCTCCTCTACCATTCAACGCAACCAACGCTGCTGTTAAGCCACCAAATCTGGTTGAAATTAACCCAAACAGGTTAGTGTCTCTATCCCTTGTATTTTTATTGGGTTTTGTTGCAATTTTTTAGTGGGCTTCGATTCACACCGAAACCTAGACTACCACCATCATAGGAAGGCTACCTGCGATGCACCCTTTTTGTGTCAAAAATTGCACAACAGACCGAAAGGGAAGAAATAGTCATCCCTGACTCACGAGATGATTCGGGTTTCGATACGGTGCTCTTTGCATTTATCCATAACATAAATAATAAATAAGTGAATAAAAGTAAATAAAGAAAGACACAGTGCTTTATGTGGTTAGGCATAATGCCTATGACTATGGGTTGTTCGGAGTGAAATCCATTATAATGGATACTTTTACAATCTCTCGTGGCCTCACACATCTCAAATACAGAAGGGAAATTTAGGAAAGATCCTTGGGCGTAGGGAGCTTTTGTGTAGAGAGCTTGTAGAGAGTCTATGGAGAGTTCATCCGTTTTGTGGGGGATCCCCTCATATATATAGATGTCCAACTTGCCTGGTGAAGTCTTTTCCCGTTAGAAGTCTGAGTCCTTTTCATTTAAGGAGTCTATGTGTCTTTCCTCTTTGGAGTTTGTGTGTCTTTCCTCATAGGAGTCTGAGTCTCTTTCTTCTTAGGAGTCTGAGTTAGCTTGTCCTATTCTTTCATGGCTTTATCTCTTCTCTTAATATTCGGTCTTTTCTCTAGGCTAAATTATAGGTTACTAATTTGACCCATACAGATGCCCATGAATCTTAAGGACGATTTACTGTACAAGAAGACATTGAGAATCTTCAAATCAATAATCTTGTAAAGTCTTTTCCTGTTTGGTCCCTGGTTTGCTATTCACTTTGTGCTAAGTGGTGAGGAGCTCAGCTTGGAGAGATAGGAGGGAGGTGTATTCAACCGCATTAGTGGCGAGCACATGGCTCAACGTTGAGTTTGTTTATTTGTGTTGATGTTTGCTTGAGAGATTTGTTTATTGTCATGACAAAGAGTGCATATTTCCATGATTGGTTTTTGTGTGTATTTTTGCTATCCTTTTTACTTTTTGTTGGTAGTAGTTGATTTTTCGCCCCTTGGATCCATCTTAGGCAGTAACTAAGCCTGTCGACTCGTTTTAGAAAGACACCTGCATGAGGCGATTGTAGATCTTGGTGGCTTATTCCCGAAAGTAACCCGCTCGAGACGGTTGTGGCATGGTACCGGTTTTATTTTTCTTACAACTAGTCAAAATCGGTCTGGTTTCGATTTTTCTTTTTCTAAAACTAGACCGGACCGGACAGGACCGGTTCATATATATATTTTTTAATTTTTTATATTGTATATACTTTTTATATATAATTATATATAAAATAGTTTTATATTATTTGATAAATTACTAATTAATATAGTATTAAATTAAAAAATTTTAAAATCTTATATCATTATAGTTTATTGTATTAATAGTTATACTAATACTATATCAGTACATTATATATTATAATATATCACTATATTCTACAATACAATTATAATATACTACAATATATTATCACTATATTATTATATACTATACTATAATATATTATATAATATAAAATATAATATATTAAAATTAGAAAACTGGACTGAACCAGTTAGGGGGTAACAGGTACATAATTGGTTCTTGAAAATGTAAAACCGGTCCAAATTGAACCGGTTTTACACCCCTAATTGGACCTCTCAGAATCATTAAAGGACAAGGTATCTTCGCTTGGCCATCGTTTAGATATCCCAAACGGTAAGGTCAATACGTTGCAAATGAGTTTCATGACTTTACTAGTAGCAACTACTAATCTGCACGTCCTTATTTTGAGCTTTCGTGTGTGTGTATGTGCATATATATAATATTGTTATGTCCTAAACTGTTTTGCTCTTTAATGTAATGGAATATCATAGTATCAGTTATACACATCGTGTTTATATATTTTGTTCCTCTATAAATTCTAAATATTTATTTTCCTTCCAATATTATATTTCAATAGTATGTTCCTTGTTTTGAATGGATATTTAAATTTCAAATTTTAGTGGTGTAATCACAATCATACGTTTGAACATTATGCACATGCGTTTGCACAATAGTGCATATTGTGCGCACTAGAAGAAAATACGCACCATAGAGCATGTACTTTTGCATATTGCTCGTTACGTCTGTTTAGCCAAACAATATAGATAAAATTTCAAAAAGTTATGTTCGCACGTAAAGCTATTAATGTTCGAATCTATTCCAACATTGTTCGAACGTATAAGTATGTTCTAGAGTATGTTCAATGTTCAAACTTTTAATGAGATACGGTCGAACTTTTAATGAGATATGTTCGAACGTATTAAACTCTAAAACAATGGCATATCATTGATGTGTGAATAAAATACCATTTACGTGTGCAACTGTTATGTGTAGTTTAATTTTAACGTAATTTGTATACAAGCAAACTTTTTTAGATAATATTCCGACTTTAGTGACTACTTCTTAGCTATCATAGATTCTAAACCGACACAAAATATCGAATCTGTTGTAGTGATTTGAAGGCATGAAGAAAACATACATTGATTTGATTTCGAAAGGGATGTATGAAACTTACACACCCTAACCAATATGGTTGTAATCGAGCCGAGCCGATCTTTGGTTTGTCGAGCTCGGCTCGACTCAACATACTAGAATTCGAGCTTGAGCTCGTCTAAGAAATGAGCTCGACTCAATAAGCTAAATTCTCAACTCGAGCTTAAGCTTATCTAAAAAATGAGATCAAGTTGAGCCGAACTTGAATATTGTTTATTTCTTTTTTTATTTTTTGAATAAATTTAATAATTAATAAATTAGATAAATAAAAAAAATAAAAAATCTAATATTAAATTTGTACAACTAACAAGTAGAACTTCTATTGAAGTATAAGATTTTAAAAATTTATAAATAATTAATATCTAACCAGTTGATATTTATATGCTTACAAAAATTATTAATACATACACATAATATGATAGCATATATCTATTTCATATATGGCTCCGACATATTAGCATATAAAATTATTAGATCTTATCAACTAATTATTGTACAAATTAAAAAATATAACTATGAAGTATATTCAATATATAAACATAAGTAATTAAGTTACATATTATATATTTAATTATAAAAGTGTTATGCTTAGATTATTAGCTAATACACATATATATATATATATATACATAGGTGTATGTATATATTTATCAATATATGAACAAGCTTTAATCGAGTTGAGCTACGAATCGAGTCGGAAACAAATGGGCGGGCCTTTACGAGTCTTAGCTGAGTCAAGTCGAGTTTTATCAGATATGCGTTATTTACTAATCGAGCGGGTATCTACTTTCACAGGTGAGCTTTTTTTATTCACAAATCGAGTTCAATTTGAGTTTAACCGATCGAGTACCTAGCGAGCTATTGAACAGATTGATTCATTTACAACCCTACTAACCAAGAGCGTATATCTCATTTTCCTTTTAATTAATTAAGGTCATGTTTGGAAAGTAAGATGAATTGAGAGCATAATTAAGAACATCTCATCTCATCTCAAAATTCCTCGTAATTTCCTTCATAAACATCACTCAAACATAAAATACCTTTCAATTTCAAATCTTCAATTTTTTTTATCTAATCATTACAACTTTCCCAAGCTTCCAAACAAAATATAAAAAATAATACAACTTTTTAAAATTTCAAAACAAAAATAATATTAGACAATTATATTCAAATAATTGCTTAATTTTATAATATTTTTATTCAACTTTTTCTTTTTTATTTTCTAAAATCTAATAAAATATATTAACTCAAACTATTTGACTATTATAAATATTCATCAACCATTTGATTGATATTCACAGAATTTTTATTTCATCTTATTATCCAAACATGCCCCAGCACGTTTCAAACAGTACGTGCAACGTACGTATGGATTTGAATATTATTAGTTTGGTTTTCCTACTTTTTCTTTTAATATTTGTCCTAAAACGTCTTAATTATAAATTGCCACGACTTCTTCGTCAAAGTCTAGGGTAATGTAATTCACTCCTAATTTCTCCATCAATAATATGCATCTCATCATGACCGACTTCTTCCTACCTTCTTCTTTCTCGATCGTGTATAAATATATATATATATATATATATATATTATAGATATATGTATGTCTTTCCCTCATCTTGTGATCTCAACCTTAAATATTCTGTGCTGTTCTTGCGTACTGTATAAATACGAGAGAGAGAGAGAGAGAGAGAGAGAGAGAGATCATGACGAGGGTCATGTTGTGGTTTCTTGTACGCTTGTGCTGTGTTTTTCTGCTCTTCCATGCATCCTTTGGAACTTGGAGCAGGTGCGTGCGTGTGTGTGTCTATATAAATATATATATATATATATATAATATATTAAAATCTGTGCAACAAATTAACCCTTTTATAACTTCGAATATTGCCTATATGTCAAACTTAAAGTTTGTTTTCATTGATCTGTAGGAATATTCATCTTCGTTCTCCATTTCATCACGATCCAAAAGGCCGCGAAGATGGCGGGAACAGAGGTCTTTCTCCATCACCCATCGGAAAGCCCCCCGGCTCCGGCATCCCATGATCATCAATCACACCTACCTAGCTAGTTCAATAAATCAAGTTGCATACAAAATATATAATATATATATATATATATATATAGATGTTTAATAAAGAGATGATGAAACAGCAGATCATATAGCCTATATGCAGGCAAAGATAATTTCTTGTATGAAGCTTAATTAATTTGCTTTTTTCTCTAGTGAGTTAATTATTTCCGTCTGCTACTTCTATTAATCGGTCGATCTCTTAGAACTCGTTTCATTTTTACATTAATCTATATTAATTATTGTTAATATTAATTAATTATTGTAAATATTAATTAATTATTGTTAATAACCATGGGGTTATTTATTGAAAAGAGAATAATCAGTCAAACCTAAATGGATAGCAAATAACTCAGCAAAGTACTGATCAATTACTTACAACATGCCAACAAGAAAAACAATGGAAATAGCAAGCAATATTAATACACTGCATGCCTAGCTAGCAAGCAAGGATGGAGTGAACTATCAGGAACATCATCTTGCAACAAGTAGTACTGATCATCATCATCATCATATGCTCAATTTGCAGAACAAAATTAAAACTAAAGAAAACGAGTCCTAAAATGCAAGCTCTCCATGCATCGGTCGAGATCATGTATTCTTATGGAGGCAATTTGCTTTAATTTGGCCACTATAGCTAATCCTAACCCCTTAATTAATTCAACAGTATTTGCAAAGCAAGTAAATAAATCGTTTTTAATTAAATCGAGTAAAGTCCTCTTACGTACGTACGTACGCGGTCTCGATCGGCCATATTCAAAGTTAGACTTGTTCTAGTTCTTTTGTTTTCTCGTCTTTAATTTTCATTCCTTTTTTTACGTCTTAAGACTTGGCACGTACGACTTTCACTTCTGAATAAAATAAAAAATTCTTTGTGAGAGTCTAGGGTCATATGTATATATATACATGATGAATTTACTCATTCTGATCCATATATACAATATCCCACCATGCATGCAGTGTTGAAATCCCTGCCCAAGCAAGCAGTCCACAATGCGCTGCTTGCTTCTCAACCCTCAAACGCCCAACTACCTATTGAATGCAATAATAAATGCATTCATACATATAGGCGATACTGATTCTCACCTATAAATTGAAGCTCCCTGCGAGAGCTTCAGACACACTCAAGAAAAGAAAAAAAAAGTGAGAGAGCCGAGAGAGCTCTGACAGAAAAGAAAGAGAGTTGAGTTGAGTGGAGTGTAATCCTCCTCCTCTGTAATATTTTCTTGTGTTCCACTATTTATTAGTAAAGCTCTTTTCTGTGGATGTAGGTAGTTGCCGAACCACGTTAAATTCGTGGTGTCACTGAGTGCGTGCGTGAGTGTATAT
>NC_049906.1:32707759-32755571 GCF_001411555.2 Juglans regia | reverse complement strand
TGCAGGCAGAACTCCACTGAATTGGGAAATTAGGTCTGCCATTGCACTTGGAGCTGCTCGTGGCATCGAGTATCTGCACTCGCAAGGTCCCAGTGTCTCTCATGGAAACATAAAATCATCCAACATCCTCCTCACCAAATCCTATGATGCCCGAGTTTCTGATTTTGGTCTCGCACACCTTGTCGGGCCCTCCTCCACTCCCAACCGAGTTGCTGGCTACCGAGCCCCTGAGGTTACCGACCCTCGGAAAGTATCCCATAAGGCAGATGTCTATAGCTTTGGTGTCTTGCTCTTGGAACTGCTAACTGGGAAGGCCCCCACTCATGCCCTTTTGAATGAGGAAGGGGTCGATCTTCCCAGATGGGTGCAGTCCATTGTACGAGAAGAGTGGACTTCTGAGGTCTTTGATCTTGAGCTCCTCCGCTACCAGAATGTTCAGGAGGAGATGGTCCAGCTATTGCAGCTTGCAGTAGACTGTGCTGCCCAGTATCCTGATAAACGCCCTTCAATGCCTGAAGTTGCAAGGCGCATTGAAGAGCTACGTCGTTTTAGCTTGCGAGAAGATCATGGCCCTCAACCTGATTTCATCAATGAGTCAGATGATGTGTCTTCTCGGTAAGTTCTTCAGTGACTGCCACCATCCCTTCCTAATGGATTGTAGAAGACTCTTCACTGTTTTCTTATGCCCATATATTGTGTTAATTCTGGTGGTTTGGTTGTATGCTTGATCCGGGCCTCCCCCATCTTCTTTCCTTAGGAGCCAACTGTCAATTTTTTCATTTCCTTTTGTAATTTTTTTTTCTCTTCTCCCATTTCCCCCATTGTACTAGTTTGTTATTGCCCTTTTCTCATTAATACTTTGGGGTGGGTATCTGTTCCATTAGTCATTGTTGGATGATGGTGGTTGTAATTATTACTTTTGCTTTTACTTTCGCTTTTGCTTTTGATGCAACTTTTAGCCTGCTGAAGTTGAGATGTTGCAGTTGCTCTTATAGGTTGGTTGTGACGTCTCTTCATTTGATTCAATCTCTTAAACCCATTGCTTTGTGGCATAAAGCTTAGATTCGCATGCAAATCCTACCTTGGTAAAGATGTATTGATGCTCACCAAAGCCCTACCATTTTTCTCCCCTTAAGCAACTGGTATTAGATGTTAGTAGTGTCGAAAATAAAAGTTGAGGGATGGGGTCCACACAAAAGGGTTAATAAAATGACAACTAGAGACAACTCGATGGTCCAGTATATTTTTGGCTATACTAAGCACTAACAATGATTTATGTATCTTATCTTTTAAAATACATCACTAAAATCTATTTTTATTTATTTATACACTGACTTTTACAATATACTATACATCAATTTATCTATTTTTTCTTTATATTACATTATTTAATAGTTTGTTAGAAAAAAAGTACAAGGAGAGACAAATTATTGTGAGAGATAAAGTATATGAAAAGAGAATAAATAAATAAAATATTTTTACATTTGTGAATAGTTCATGCTAAATGTAGCTGAACATTGTAGTAAAATGTAAAATAGATTTGAAAATAAATGATCCATTGGAGGCACTTTTGAACTACTTTTTTTCAAATTTTAGATAAAAGGGGTGCTCTAAGACAGACCATTTTGAAGTTTATTGATGTAATGGTCCAAAATGTTATCCACCTTGCTATTGTAATTAAGGGCTGTTTAGTTATACAAAATTAAATTATCTCATCTCATATAATTATTACAATTTTCTCAAACTTTCACACAAAATATAATAAACAATTCAATTTTTTTAAATTTTAAAATAAAAATTATATTATAATAATATTTTATTCAACTTTCAATAAAACATATCATCTGAAGTGAGGCCTCTCATGGTATATTGGAGGGGATAGGACAGATGCACTGTTTGAAACTAATGTGTGGGGAATTACTTTGAAAGTGAATGATATAAACGTAATCTTTTTTGCAACCCTATTGTAAATAGATGGTATTTTTTTTTTTTGTAAAATCATATCACTATTTTACGACTTATTTGTATTAAAATTCTCTTAATTTTATAACAGAGTTGAGTATGTTAACTCCAGAACTCTTCTGACAGCTACAGGAGTCATTGTGTGTAAGGACTACCAATTATTGTGTTCGAGTATTGATGCTCCTATGTTACATTCTGGTTAGTAGTCAGAAACAAACAACACAATAGCAAAGACAACCATTCAAAAAAATATTCTAATTTCACTGAGAGAACACTTTCTGCAGCAACACATACTGCATAAACTTTGAAATTTCAAAACATCAAGGAGTGGCAGTCGAATGATACTGTCTTTGAAAGTTGATTACTATGATCATTTTTGGTGGACCAAACAGCTGCATGTAAATGGAGGGAGGGGTCAGCTGTTAAAGTTGAGTAGACAGTCTGATATTTGTGGTCCTACTCCCAGTTGATGCTTAATTTTTGTTGGCATCCAAAGCCTTGGAAACTTAAAAATCTCTTTTAGGGTCTCCTAATTTTTGTTCTGTTTTGTTTTCCTCAGTTTTGTAAAGAAGATTTAAATAAATAAAAAAAGAACGTTGGAAAAGGAAACAAAGATACATACATATACACTTCCCAATTCCGATATGGGTGGGTTTGTTTCATTGTTTGTCTCTTTGCTATTGCTATCTGTCTTGCTTGTCATTTGCTTTGCTGAAGATTCAAAACGGCTCTGTAGTAAAGATAAGTCCAAAACATTTCATCAAATAATACAAAAACTGGACACTTTCAGTCCCATTTTCAAAATGGACCAAGAACCCACTAGATGAACCCTTTCCCCTGGCCAGTTTGTCCTACAAATGTTGTAGCTCAAGACAGAATACTTATAGGCTTTAGCAATATAAAGTATAAACCTTTGTGCAAGCTGGAAACTGTGCCATGTGAGGAGATTAGTCAATTCAGATCTGTATTTTCTTTGTAATTTTTTGGAGCTATTGCATATATTGTATCTGTCAACGATAAAGTTATTGTTGACAACTTGGGGGGAGGGACCAATCTGATCTAATAAAATAAGCATTATGGAAATTTTTATTCTTTAGTTGGAAGGATTTGGTAGGTAACCCCAAGGGGTTGGCCAAAGTGGTGAAGGTGGTCTTAGGGTATCACTTCCTTTAACGTCCAAGATTCAACACCTAAAGAGTGCAAACAATCATTTGGGGCTACACCTTCTGGTGAAAAGTTAGCGATTTAACCAGTTTCGTGTAAGGAAACTTCTTAGGATATAGTGCATAGGGACCGTGGTTTACTTTGCAGGAGTGGGTCCAAAAGGTCCTGCCTTGAAGAGGTTCTCCGACATAATAATAAAAAAAAAAGTTTTGGTAGGTATAGCAAACTTTCTTATTAATGAGGAGGCCTAAACATTCATTAGTTAGGTCTACAATGACAAGAATTTAGTAATTTATTTTACAGGCTGCAAAGTGCAACTTTGGACCTGTATTTTTTATTTTTTAATTTTATTTTTGGATTTTAGCATTAGATACTCCTGGCTAAATTTCTCACATTGCCTTAGAGCATTAAATTTTTTTATTTATTTTATTCTTATACATTACACTCAACCTTTTTGATAGGTTATACAACACACTCTTACTGTAAACCATCATCAGAATCCATCCCTAAACTTCAATTTATATTACCAAGTTTGAGTTTCAATGTACACCTTGTGATCATTTCTATTTTAGTTTTTAATGTTCTTTTTGAATTTGATAATTTCTTTCTTATATATATATATATATATATATATATATATTATGCATGGCTTTTGATTACAGTGAGTAAAATGAAAGGAAACCCCCGAAGATGAGGCCATTGAAAGACCATTCATTACATAATACAAACCCCATTACCCCAAATATCAGATATAGGCCAAAGAAAATGGGCATTAAAAGAATGCCTAATGTTTAATGTATCGATAAAATCTCTGTTAAGATGGAAAAAGAAAAAAAACCCCAGATTTCATATTAACTATCATCGAGGACATTCACCACATATCTCAACACTATCAAAACTGGAAATTTGCTAAAATACATCGATCTTAAAATCGATATGCATACTCAGTGACGCAATGGGCAGCTACCAATCATGTTTTTGAAAGCCCACCCTTCGATAAAATTCCTATTGCTTTTTGTATATTGACAGTGAAAAGGATCCACTTTAAAGATTTGTAACTTTAAACTTTAATTTATAATATGCTTGATTAGAAAGAGGAAAAAAAAAAGATGGAAAAAAACAACAAATAACATAACACGATCTTATTATTTGAATATTAACATATTGGACAAATTGCAATTTTCTTTTAATCCAAGTTTGAGGATTAAATGGAAACTTTAGTAGTTGTCAAAGGAACCATAATTTGGAGAGAAAACATGGATTCCCTTTAAAAGAATCAGAGAATGAAATGAGGACGGACGGATCTTGCTAAGCTAAAACTTAAAATAGGGAGAGTATTTGTCTTTTAGTTTTATTGATAAAGTTTCCTACTGGCATATAAGAAACTTGAGAATAAATATTGTTTAGTCAGGGACCAAGAAAAAAGTTGAAAAAAAGAAGAGAAAGGATTAATATTAGTGCTATACAACTATAGATCAATTATCAAATTATCAAAATTTCATAGGCTTGTCTATGGGGTTTTTTTTTTCTTCAGACAGCAGTATAACTACTGAAATAAAAGTGAAGTTGTGAGTTCAAATAAGTTTGTTGAATTGTTATAACTTAATAATAGGTATGTTGATGCCAAAAATCACAGAACAAGCTGGAATGAGATAAAGAGTCATTTACAGCATTTGGTGGTGACCCGGTCCTCGATCAGCATCATCTGGAGCCCACGATAGCAGTCCGGAGAGATGGTATGGTGTTCGTACGTACATCCATAGCAATGACTAGAAAATAAATACATGAAATATAAATAGTGATAGAGATATAGATTTACGTAGTTTGGTACACGGCCTATTAGGGGTGGGCAGTGGGGGCGCGCCCTATTTCAAAAAAAAAATTATATATTTTTTAATAAGATTTATAATTATATTATATTATAATTTGGATTTAAAAAAAATTAGACTAAAAAATAAATTATAGATCTAGTGAATCATATGGTTGAGCGGGGTGTTGTTTCAACCCCACCCCCCATACCGGTGTGGGGTTGAAAACCCTCCCCCTGCATGGTGCGGGGCGGGGTAGCCTACGTCTACGAATCGTTTGGAATACAAATCCACTATAATATGATTATTTTATAGTCTCTCATAGTCTCTCATTTCTCTCTATACAATAGAGGTCGGAGACCTCTTTTCTAGAGAAGATAATATCCTAGAGCTCTTATTCTTCGGTTGATGATGACATATGTGTTCTTGTAATCGTCCCCTCTTGTCCATCATATATCAGATACCTTTTATTGTGGTCCTGTCAGTGATAAGTGAGGAAATTAACTTTATGTCACTCTTCTTTTGCGTGTTTGGCTTATTTTTATTTCCTTTCTCATTTTTCTCTATTTCCTCTTCCCATCTGACATTTGTTTTTTCTTATCTCCTCATTGTCTCTTCCTACTTGCCTCCTATGGTGACCTTTTGATTGGTTGGGCTGGGTATATTTGGACCTATTATTTTTACCCCGTCAAGGTAAATAAATGTATACAGACGCAGACATACAAAGGTTAGTCATATATTTCTACCAAACAAAATGCTGGGAGTAAGAAAACAATATGTTTGAAAAGAAATGAAAATTATCATAAAATATTGAGTAGTTCTGTTAAAAAGGGTACTAACAACGTAACACGTTCACAATAAAAGGGATTTAAGGTATACCTCTAGTATCATCCTTCACTGTAGGCATGTTGGCTTGATGGTTGCTTCACTTGCTTAGTTTCCTAACTCACTTTCATGGAGCTAAATTCCAAGACGGCTAGCTTTCATCGGATGTGCTGCTCAACAGGCTAAGCTCTACATGTTGATGGATGATGATGCCTCTGTGTAAGAGTCGTTGTTCAAGTGATGAATGAGAGAGCTAGAAGAAGCCACAAAATACTGAAGTACATGTTTTTGCAGGCTCTTTTTAATTTTGGCAACTAGTGGCTAAATTGATAGAGTTCCACCCAATTAGGATTCTCTATGGCTAGTCAACTAATAGACTTTTATCCATATCTCCCATTCAAATTTATATATCTTAAAAGGATTTACATTTTTTTTTTCTATTTTATTTTAGCTGAGTTTAATAGTTTTTGAGTTGTATTAATAAATGATCCATGAATTTAAGAGTGACAATATATGATATGACCTGTGAACTCGACACAAAGCAAGCAAGTTTGAGTTTAATATAAATAGATTTGGATAAAAACAAATTGACCCGATAATATACGATTAATAAACGGGTAATTATAGGTCAAGTCGCAAAACTCGCAATCAACCTGTATTATAATACGAATAAATTCTATTTTCAAATTTTATAAATGTTTAATCTTATGTTCTTTTTGTTGTTGGGAATATGTAATATTAATATTAATATTAATATTTTACTACTTAATATCTCAAACTATTAAACTTTTTTTTTATTCATATGTAATTTTTTTTTATGAAAATATCAATTTTCTTGTATATTATTAGTTTGAACATTGATAATAAAATATTTTATCATAAATCTAGTTGTAATTATGATTTATATTATTATCCTTGTATTAAATATAAAATTATATTTATTGAATTAAAAAAAATATATACGAATTAGCTCAACCCATTTATATGAAATTAAATGGACTAACGAGTTGAAGCGGATTAATCAGGCTAACATGTTAAATTGGTTATGTCCAAGTTAACACAATAAAAGTTAATTACTTAACAAGTTAAGCAAATCGTGTCGTGTCACCCATTATTTATATAGATCATGTTAAGATTTTAAAATCTAACCCTGATCGTATTCAGATTGACCAATATAATCTAATATTCATGATTTGACATGACCCGCAAACACGAATTGCCACCCCTATCCAAATTAATTAGATGAACAATACACAGTCAAGGAGTTTATAATAGCATATACATATTCCAATGAGGAGCTATTCCTCCTTCACCCTCCCTTTCCTTTTTGTAGTCTCCACCTACTATAGCAATCTTCCTCCACAGCAAGCAAAACAACACTTTCTATAACATACTATAGATCGTTGTACAAACCACATTCACAACATTCTCCTTTTTGAATATCTGGTCAACCAAGAAAAATCGGCTCCACTTCTCACATTTTTCTCTTTATTTTCCTATTTATTATTGTACTATTTTGGTATTTAATAGGGTTATTGTTAAGGCTCCACATCCCTTGTCATTGATAGTATCATGTGCAACGGTATAAATTTGTCAGATAATTTGTTTTTTGACAAACCTTGTTCAACTCCAAGACACAATTAACCCTTTTCAAATATAAGACTTGAGCTGAAACAATTGATGAAATTTAGTGGCTGCAAATCATATGCTAAACCATCATATCAGCACGAGTAATTCTACATACAACTGTGAAGTGCTTAAATGCAGCGTAACCGCTTTGAAAATGAGTAGAATCCTCTATTAAAAAATTTATTTTTTTCATGTGAGTCATATTTTGCAAAGCGATTACACAGCGGTTACAAATATATTTTCTCTATTGACATTGATAGTATGTTGTTTATGACTAATATTAAAAGCAATGATCTTGTTGTATGTTAATGTAGTGGATTTTAACTCAATTGAGAAGATAGATCTTGAAATCAACTCACCTTGGATACATAAATTCAGGCTTTGTTGAGCAAAAGAAATACTGATGAAATAATCTCTTTAAACACCATTTCAAGCTCAATTTTAGCACCTGTTTTTAGGGGAATTAAGCCATTAAGTGATCTGCATCATCAGAGAACCACTCTTTTCTACCACTTGCAGTCTTGGTACCTGCATCTCCAATAAAGCCTGAAAGTCACCGCACATAAGTTCAGAAAAAACGAATTTCATAAACTACACGATAAACTGTACATATGAGGAAAGTTCTCATTGCTAGTGAGGAAAAGGGGGGTGTGTAAAAGATCAACGTACACCACAAATCAAGACTATAACCAACACCAGGGCACATAAATTAGGGGTGAAGTTTCTCAAAATAAAACCAACAAGCAGCTCAACGCTAATATCATCGAACCCCTGGACTAGACCTGTTAAGTCCAAGGAAAGAACATCCCGAACCAGTTTTAGCCTCTATGTTCTCCTCTATTTCTGCAGATGGAAAACATCGACTGAATTACAAAGCATGATGATATATACCAAACAAGGGATGAAAATCACAAAAGTTTTGAGATCATACATGTACAGGTTGTACAGTAACACCGATTCAGCCCCACAAATATGCCTAATCAAACTAATCCAAAAACCTATTCCAGATAAGTCATGCATTTGGATTTGTTGGGTGATCGTCCTTGAAACCCTTTGACAGCAGGTCGTAGTTGATTGATGCTAGCTGGGATAGATTCTGAATAACCACAAGAAATAAAAAATTAAAGAGGCCGCATGACTATATTATGTGACAAAACAGAAATATAAAAGAGAACTTTAGGCATGAAGACATATCTGGGGGCAGAGAAATAAGTTTAACCCAGAATCATCAATCATTTTCGAAGGCCGATAGCTAAAATGATATTGGATATCCTACTAAGTCATTTTGCCGAGTTAAACATCAAAACAGCACCAATTTAATATGAACCACATCCACGCAAGGCCAATTTTCTAAACATGGGAAGACACTCCTACTGAGTGAAACACTTCTAAAAGATTCCCCTCCTACTCTCCCCCAAAATTTAAAAAAAAGAAGAAAAAAGCAAGGTTTCTAAGCTGCCATTCCAACAAAGCTTTAGAATAGTAAAGGTTATTCACATTCTTGATACAATAGAAAATTTAACATTCACAACGATAAATAATAAAGACCAAAAAGTTGCAAAGAAACAGCTCTACTTAACCTATGTACCATGCTTGTACTAGTTAGTGGAACTTCAAAGGTTAAATCAGAAAGTAAAACCATAAAGATAAAGATTTACCTTGAATGAGAAATTACTGAAAGAGTAATTCACAGATGAGCCAGACTCAAATTCAGCAAGACCCCCACATTCATCTCCCTGTTATCAATGTCGCCCAAGATCAAAACAAGCCTGTAAGTCCCTTGAATGGTGGTGGTTTTTTTTTTTTTTTTTCCCCCCGTACACTTTCTGTTTCGTTTTGGTTTTTTCTTACTGTTGGTGGTGATTTGTTAATGGCTTTTCTTCCGTGTGGAGATTAGCGTATCATTGCAACCTGGTTTATCATTGTGGGTTGGTTTAGATGGGGTTGTGCAACGAGGTTTTTATTGACCAGAAGTTATTCGAGTTCAAAAAGGAGAATGCAAGGTAGTGGAGAATCATAGAAAGCAGTCGCCGTGCAGTGAACTACATTTCCATAGATCATGATGCCCTGGGTTGGCTGGGCACTATGGTGAAGGAATATGCAGTGACACTAGGCTCCTATGAGTTTTTGAGAACTCGTAGAAAAGAAGACACTGTGTTAATGGTGCGGAAGGATTGTAACCATTATCAGTTTTATCTCCCTCTTAGAATTTGGCCATGATAAGAGGAGATGTTTGATAGTGATTCCAGAAGGGAGAAAGGGGAAGGGGTGGAGGAACTTCGGTGACACTTTAATGGAGCTCCATTCCTCATCAGTTTAGAGCATGAGAATCTCCCAGGCAGGTTACGCAAAGAAGACTAGAGGAGATGGTGGTGCTCCATCGTCGATGGTAGGAGGTGCAAGGTCGTACAGGGAGGTGCTGACGAAGGTACTGCCTTGAGCTGTGAGTGTAGTGGTGCTAAGCGTGCCCAGTACAGAGGTCGTGCAGAGGTATGGGGGAGAAGACAGCGGGATGTTGGGGCCAAATGAGGAAACTTTCTTGAGGATGCTAGTTGGTTTGGAGGAAAAAGTTGGTGCTGTGTTAGAGGAAATCAGTTATTTGAAACGTTGCGTTAAGGGTAAGGCAGAGATGAAAACTGATTTGGGTCGCGTAACGGGCCATAAGAGCAGCCCTTGATCTTCTGGTAATTTTGTGATGGGCCCAGGGACGGGCCAGGCCACAGGCCCAAAGAAGGCCTGGAGGGCATTTCATTCGGAATCTCCCGATATTTTGGGCCAACAGAGTCAAGCTCCCATGGCGCCAATAAGCACTTCACCAGCATCCCCACCGGCATAGAAAAAGTCGCTTATCTCCGTCGAGCATTTTGGTTTGCCGGTAAAGTTACTCCAATGGGAGGAGTTAGAGGATGGAGAGATTGTGGTGGAGCCGATAGTGGTGGAGACTTTGAGAGATGATTCCCTGTCGCCGTTACTTGGGATGGTGTTGGAGAGTGGGCTGTCTGAGTCGTGCAAAGGCCCAGATGCTACGCCGGTGCAGCCTGCCTTTCTGGAAAGTGGGCTATTATTTCTGGGGCCTCCGTTAGGCTCCCCATCACTGGAGATGGGTGTTTTTCATGGGATTAAATCTGGGGATGGTTTTGCATTTGAAAATATGGCTTCAAGTGGTTAACCAAACTTTGTGGGTGGCTCAGAGTTGGTTCTGTTTCCCAATGATAGTGTCGGTGAGGAGGGGGCTCTTTCCCCTCTGTGTACACTAAGTCCCAGTTCCAATCATGGGAGTTGCTCATTGAATTGAGTTTTTAAGAAGGTAGAGGAGTTACAAGATATCTTTGGGGTTTCTTTTGGAGGTTACGAAGAACAATTTATAGCTCTTGTAGTGGCTATTGAAGCTAGCCGTTTGAAATCAGCCACAAAACTGGACAGGGAACTTAAATGTTTAACTTGTTCCATCAATTATGATGTTAAGGAAGGGAGTAGCGAAAGGGATCGATCGAAAGGGAGGGGCAAGCTAAGTTTTAATGAAGCTTAAGATTGTATCATGGAACGTATGGGGACTCAATGATAGCAATAAACGTCTTCATATCAAATCTTTATTGAGGTTGTGGAAGGATGATGTGGTTTGTCTTCAAGAAACAAAGTTGCGTTTTATTGGTAGAAGAATTGTGCGTAGTATTTGGGGATGCTCGTTTGTGGGTTAGTCCTATTTGGCCTCTCAGGGAGCCTCTGGTGGAGTGTTATTAGTGTGGGATAAAAGAGCGGTTGAGGCGAATGAGGAGTGTGTTCGTGAGTTCTCGGTTTCGACACTTTTCAAAAATGTGAGCGATGGCTGGGAATGGACATTTGCAGGGTCCTATGGTCCTAACATGGACAAAGATAGGCGAAGGTTGTGGGAGGATTTGGCAGGTATCTACTCTTTATGGGATGTGTCGTGATGTATGGGGGGTAATTTCAACACTACTCGCTTTTCTAGTGACCGCTCGGTGCATCATCAGCATACTATGGCCATGGCGGACTTCTCTGAGTTCATCTTTGATTTGGACCTTATGGACCTTCCCTTGGTGGGGGGTGAGTAAACATGGTCTAACAGCCGAGCTTGATCGAAATTGGATAGATTTATTGTCTCGCCTGCATGGGAAGCCCATTATCCAGAAGTATCAGAAAAGGTTAGCTCGAGTCAGTTCAGATCATTTTCCCATTCTCCTAGATTGTGGGGGTATTCATAAGAGTTGCCGGTACTTCATGAGAACATATGGCTAATAGCAAATGGGTTTGTAGAGTTGGTGCATACTTGGTGGGCATCATACCAGTTTAGTGGCACTCCAAGTTTCATTCTTGCAGGTAAGCTGAAGGCTCTAAAACAAGATCTGAAGAAGTAGATCTTGGAAGTTTTTGGTCACACTGACAATCAAAAGTCTACATTGTTGGAGGAATTGCAGGAGTTAAAGGGTAAGGAACTATTGAGACATCATGGCGCCAAAAATCCAGGGCACTTTGGCTAAAAGAGGGTAATAGGTGTATGAAATTCTTTCACAAAGTGGCTAATTCACATCGACGTAACAATACTATTGAGTCGCTTCTTTCAGGTACTCAGGTGCTATCTTCTCCCCCCGAAATAGAAAATCATATTGCACATTATTATGAGACTCTTCTCACCGAATTGGCAACTTGGAGGCCGAAGCTTGATGCCTTGTCTTTTGAGGCAATTGAGCCGCAAAATGTGAGTGTCTTGGAGAGACCTTTTGAGGAAGAAGAGATTTTCAAGGTCATCTCTGGTATGGCTAAGGATAAAGCGCGGGGTCCGGATAGTTTCTCAATGGGTTCCTTCCAAACTTGTTGGGATGTTGTGGTGAAAGGTGATGTCTTGCTGGTGTTCAGTGAATTTCATGCTTTTCAAAAGTTTGAAAAATCACTTAACACGACTTTCATTGCTCTCATTCCCAGGAAGCACAGGGTTACGATTATTGAGGACTTTCGTCCAATAAGTTTGATTAGTAGTGTTTACAAGATTATTTCGAAGGTTCTTGCTAACCGGCTTAGTCCAGTGTTGGAAATATTATTTCCAAGCCTTAGAATGCTTTTATTCGTGGGAGACATATTCTCGATTCGGTGCTTATAGCAAATGAGAGTTTAGATGCTAGATTGCGAAAGGGAAGTCCAAATATTCTTAGCAAATTTGACATGGAGAAGGCTTATGATCACGTGAATTGGGAATTCCTTTTGTACTTGCTTAAGAAGTGTGGCTTTGGGGATAGGTGAGTTTCTTGGATGCGTTATTGTGTTTCAACTACTCGATTCTCAGTTCTAGTTAACGGCACTCCTACTGGTTTTTTTGATAGCTCGTAGGGTTTCCGACAAGGTGATCCGTTATCTCCTCTTCTATTTGTTATTTTTATGGAGGCGTTGAGTAGAATGGTACAGGCTACTGTTGATGAGGGTTTCTTATCTGGTTTTCAGGTGGGAAATGGCTCTGGTGGCCCTTTTATCATCTCACATCTTCTTTTTGCATATGATACTCTGGTATTTTGTCAAGCGGATAATAGCCAGGTCCAAACTTTACGTGCATTGTTACTTTGTTTTGAAGCAGTGTCAGGGCTCAAGGTGAATCTCGGCAAGTCTGAGATGGTTCCGGTGGGTGTGGTACCTAATATCCGCAGTTTAGCAAGTCTTTTGGATTGCAGGGTGTCCTCTTTCCCAATGAAATATTTGGGTCTTCCGTTAGGTGCAACTTTCAAGAGTAGAGCAATATGGGATAGGGTGGTGGAGAAGATAGAGAAAATGTTGGCTTGATGGAAAATGGGGTATTTATCAAAAGGGGGTCGTCTCACCCTTATCAAGAGCATCCTCACTAACCTCCATACCTATTTCTTATCTCTTTTTCCTATGCCTGCAGGGATGGTGAATAGGATTGAGAAACCTTTTAGGGATTTTTTATGGGGAGGCATAGGGGAGGAGAAGAAATTCCATTTAGTTAATTGGAAGATAGTATGTGCCTCAGTTGTGAATGGGGGGTTGGGTGTTTGTAACTTGAGAACCTTTAATAAAGCGTTTTTGGGGAAATGGCTTTGGAGAAATCATTTGGAAGGGGGATCTTTGTGGAAGGAAACTATAGACGCTAGATATGGTGTTGCTTGGGGTGGTTGGTGTTCCAACGAAGTGAGAGGAGGTATGGAGTGGGGTTATGGAAGTTTATAAGGGGTGGACATGTTTTGAAAATCATATTCGCTTTGTAGCTGGTGAGGGCAACTGAATCAGTTTTTGGCGAGACGCGTGGTGTGGAGATCATGCATTGGAAAGGGTTTTTCCGGCTTTATATCGTATTGCAACTACTAGGGAGGCTTCAGTGGCGAATGTGAGGTTATTTGCTCATGGTTCGCAACAGTGGAATATATTGTTTAATAGGGATATTCATGACTGAGAATTATCTATGGTTTCAGATTTTTTCAGCCTATTACATTCCTCGGGGACTACTATGGCACAACATGATAGCTTGAAGTGGAGGGTTTAGGATCACAAGAAATGTACAATTAAGGCATATTATAACCTTTTGATTACACAGGATCACATCCCTTGGAAGAACATTTGGAGGTCTTGGGTGCCCTCTAAAGTTGCTTTTTTTGTATGGAATGCCGCTCTTGGGAAGATCTTGACCATAGACAACTTGAGGAAGAGAGGATGTGTAGTGTTGGATTGATGCTACATGTCTAAAAAGAATGGAGAATCGGTGGATCATCTCTTACTACATTGTGATGTAACAAGGGTGTTGTGGGATGAGATCTTTCGAAGGGTTGGTGTTGCTTGGGTAATGCCTATGAGGGTGGTGGATTTGATGGGTCGTTGGAGAAAATTGCAGGGTAGTCATCAAGTGGCAGCAGCTTGGAGGATGATTCCATTGTGTATCATTTGATGCATTTGGACGGAAAGGAATGCACACTATTTTGAACACAAGGAACGCACAATGGTGGAGCTGAAGAATTTTTTTTCTACATTATTACTTTGGTTTTCCACTAATGTATTAAACGGGGATGATATTCATGATTTCTGTCTTTAGTTCATCGCTCTTAGAATGTATTTAGGTGTTCTTCTGTATACTTCCTGTGCAAATGATACATTCCTATTTCATTCACATCAATAAAATTTATCTTACTTGTAAAAAAAAAAACAGAGAATCTGAGCATAATTTTGTCAATTTCAAAGGGGTACCAGAAAAACAATACCACTTCATCCTGGCGATGGCTCAAGCAACTACTGCTGCCACTTAAGCTGTCAGCATCACTGGAATCCTCTTCACTGGCTGGATAACCATGGTCATCCGAAGGATTCCAAGTGTAGCGACTTGTGAAGTAACTGGTATCTAGTGCACTCTCTGAAGAGGGAACAAAAGCAGCCTGTAAAAGAAACGAGATTTAATCATGCAGTTCATCTAAAAACATTATTACGGGGGAACCATCCCACGGCAAAGCCCTGAGGACTCATCCATGGAACCTAAACCCCAGAGGAGACTAGCACAACAACCCACCGCCATGACCTTCCACTAAAATCGCAGTTTGATCCCAAGGGGAATCGAACCTATGACATGTGGCACATGCACACAACTTCGCCTTACCACTTGGGCTACCCACGGGTGGGTATTCGTCTAAAAAACATCTAGAAATACTTCATCTATATCAAAAGAAAAAAAAAAAAAGGATCAGGCAATCACACCTTCTGCCTGGCAAGCGTGTCCCAGTTGATATTTTTGAAGAAGACATGTTGCTTCACCTGGATTGTAAATTCCACTTCTACATTTATTAGTTCAATATCTAACATATTATAAGAAAATGAAAAAGATTGAAAGGACAGGTATTAACAAGATCACCTCCGATGCTCCTCTGTCTCCAAGTCTCTGATGAGGGTCCTCAGTAAGTAATCTGGAAACCTAGTGTATCAGCATCTAAAAACTTACTAAATAAACATCATCAATTCAAAAGAACTACCATCTACCCTGGTCACTTCAGTACCAAGTCCAGAAATATCACCCCTATATGAAGAACTTCGCATATTCCTTAACAGTGTCGTATGTACAATTCACAGCTTTGTATCCATAACACAAAATCACCATGTGTAAACATTGTGCATTCATGGATGTTTGTGGAGAGAGAAAAAAAATTGTTACTGGATTCATATATTATATTATGATGTAAACCAAATCCTAGTTCGTAAGATAATATGACAGAAAAAGAATAATGTAATACCATCTAGTCCAATTACTTGTAGCATAGTCATACTAACTTAAAAAACTACTAGATCCTCAGATAAAAATCAAATATAATGACAATCAGATGCTGCTCTTACCGATCAATTAGATCTTGTGCTTCAGGACTCATTTCATCTGGTACCCGGGGCCAAGGTATATTCCGATTGAGAATATTATCAAATATGGTCTGAAAGAAAAATTTCAGAAAAGGCCAGAGTAATAACTCAATCAAATACACTTAACAGCATATCAACATAAACACAAATAAGTAATTTGATGATTTTAAAAAGTTGTAAGTCATGTCATGAGTCTCCCTGAAACATGAAAAAAAACAAAATTTGATCGGTATATGCCTATGTGACTTGATGGTATCATCAATTCCATGCTCAAAAATGTATTGTTGTTATCATCTACTTTTGAGGAGGAAAACCAGGTCTTGCAAATAAAAACCAACTTATCACACCATAACTGCTAAGCGATTTGATTGAGCCAATCTTTGACACACCAAATTCTACAAGCAGCAGCCTAACACTTGCATAGTAGTAGCTTGTGATTTAATTCATTTTCATCATATCAACTCACAATTTTTTATTTTATTTTTTTATTTTTTTATCGTTGTATCAATTGACAAATTCGATATTAAAAGCATTTTGGTCAACTCCCAAAAACTGAAGTTGAAAAATACAACTAATCATTCTTATGTTTTAAACTTATAAATTAACATCATAAACAAATCTTGCCACAAAGGCTAGCCTATGCATCCTAGACACTACTGTGACAAAAATATCACCCAATTTAATTTTTACAAACAATTTAAACAAATAATAATAATTCGAGGCAGAGCAAATGTTATTATCAACAGCAGTGGTGAGCAGGATAAGGAACATGTTAACCTGAGGATGTTCTGCATTGAATGGTGGAATGCCAACAATCAATTCAAATAATATGACACCTACAGACCACCAATCTGCAGTTGCACCTGCGGGAAAAAGGTCCAATGATAGACCATTAATCGTACAGTTTAATAACTGCTATTTCTAAGGGTAGGCCTTTAATAACTGCTCATTCCAAGAAGAAAGGTCAAATCAGCCAAGTAGATTATATTTGTGGGTGTTTGGGGAGAGAAAGAAAGAGAGAAGCATGATAGTAGATTGTCACTTAAGAGCTGAAGTGCAAAGCACAAGTGACACACCTGTCTAAAGTAAAAAGCACGCATTTTTTAAAATGATGTATAACAACCAAAAATCTATAAAATACAACAAAAAGCATTAAAAAGAAAAATGGTAATATATTTAGCCTATTAACTCAATTTATTAGAGTATTATGCAACATAAAAATCAAGTAATAAACTAATTAAATAAAATTGAACATAGCATTTCTATAATCTCTTGTGCTTTACAAAATATTCACATCTATGATGAATGAGCAATAAATAAATTGAACTACATGGTGCAATCAAAACATACCAGCAAGGTCATGACCAAAAAAGTTCAAGAATTGTGGCTATTGCTTCTATGCTAATGTAAGCAATCAAATATCAATCCATCCTAGAAAGCCAATTTGGACAACTGTATCGGGCACAAAGCATATACATCACTTATGACAGCTTGTGGCGCCATGATACGTAAATAATCTTCAATATCATCTAGATATTTGATTACATCATTTTCTGTCTTTAACTGATTTTTGTAATTTTTTCTGAAAAAAATTACAAAAGCATGCTTTTGTGTGAGCTTGAATCACATAAAAGCGCGCTTTGGTAAATGAGCTTTGCTTTTCATTTGTGCAGTAATTCGGCCTTGGTGCTTTGCACTTAAGCATGCTTTTATTAACACATGGTATTGGACATTTAATCAGTATTGAGAGTTTGAAAACTCTGTAGCTCAGCATTAAAAATCCATCTTGCTTCAGCTTCATTTCCTTCAAGAGGATCAAAGTTAAACCTAAAGTTGAAATAAGAAAGCACACACAAGATAATCATACCACCTTAAACTATGAAAAGGGTACGTATTTAAACCTAAAGTTGAAATAAGAAAGCACACACAAGATAATCATACCACCTTAAACTATGAAAAGGCTATACGTACCATGTCCTGTTCCCAAAAGTATCTCGGGTGCCAAATAATCTGGCGTGCCCACAGCAGAACGTTTTTTCCGCCTTTCTTGCTGATGCTCGGATACAGATAACTTAGGTTCATCTTCCACTAGTAGGGATGTCCCACTAACTGCTGGAGCAGACAAGTCATCAGTGCTATTTATGAGACCAACTTTAGAAAGCCCAAAGTCTGTTAACTGCACAGATGGCACACAGGAACCTTTCTTAAGTTTTTTTTTTTTTTTAGATATATCTTTGATAGAAACATAAAGCAGAACCATTAAAAAAAGGTCTAAACAAGGAGTTTCAAGGTTGCGTCAGCCAATTATATGATTGATAAAACGTCTACTTAAAACCAGCCAAGCGAGGGGGAAATTTCTTTCTCAAAACTAAATTTTATATTCTCGGGTAAAATTTGTACAAGTCTAAGGTCTCAGGCTTTCAAGTGCAGTGGCGCCCAAATTTTGATTCTCCAGAATTGCCTCTATATACAGGAACTCCAGAGACGGGGACTATAAAGTAATCATCCCTCCACCACCGTACTTCATGATGCATGAAAAGAAATTCTATTATCTGAAACTTTTGCAATTTCAAAAAAAAATTATGCATGAAACATATATCAAGAAAATGTTGTTAGACCCTGATAACTGAGCAAAAGAGCCACAAATTTATCAGATACATATAAGTATATATGTAGGCACGTATATATCTTTCTTCATCTAGAAGTGCGCAGGTGCACACGCATATACTAACGGAAACAAAATGTGAAGTAGCATAAGGTAATATTTAGCGGAAGCCATACAAATGGGAAAGTCATTTTGCACAACACTTCAATAAAAATTTACCTCCTGCCAATGGTCGAAAACCAAACAGCGCAACCATGGAACAGTTAGACTGGTCAGCAAAGCTTTATAAATTTCTTCTCATTCGAAATATTATGCAAATGAACCTACTACTAAATCGAACAACTTCAAATTAAAGTTATATGTATGTATGTATGTATGTATATATATATATATGTCACCTTAATTAATAAGGTGAGGAAGGAAGGCTAGGCAAATGGTTAGCTACTCCTGAAACATAGGCAATAAAACCTTCTAGTGCCCAAAATAATTTGGATACATGTTTGAGAGGATATAATTACATCTAATATACCCCATGAGGGTATAATTGTCAATTGTAGCCTAAATATATATATATATATATAGGGGAAATACACTTTCCACCATCTAGCTGATTCGCGTTTGCAATTTACCCCCTAAACTATTAAAGATGACACATTGCACACAATGTGGTGTTACTTTTCCAAACCTCATGCCCTAATCAACTCAAGTTTATTTGTTTCAAGCTGGCTTAATACGATATATATGCTCCAGGTCAAGAGGAAGCGTTGGAAGGTATAATTGTGTTAAGTTAATCCATGAGCGTATAAGTGTCAAATGTAACCTGAATTGTGTATATCACAATAGTAAGGGGGAGAGTGTGAGAGTTTTCATTTACAGACCATTTTTCACTTTTCCTATTCTTATTCACTACAGAACCCTAAAATCTACATTATGATATGCTGGTGTTTTCCTCTTTCATTTTCCTCATGTTGCTTCATGTACTTCTATAACCGTTACACTGGTGTTTCACACATGATATGCAACGCATGTGTTGATACATAAGAAAATCAATATTGACAACATCATGTCGGGGACTGCCCATATAGAACTGTGACCACAATTGTTTCACTTGGTAAGAGTTAATGGGGTCAAGATACCTTGCTCACTCCCAATTAATCATTAAATGGTAAAACATTATAATAAAATTCACCAGGCATACTAAATGAGTCAACCATGACCAATTAAACATGTGTCAGCTGTTTTTTCTTTTATCTTTTTTCCTTTTGTTTTCATTTTATTGTAGCTGAAAGGAAGCAAAAAAAATATTTTTTTATATGTATGAAGCAAAAAACATATATATATATATATATATATATATGTATTATAACAAATGATAATAAATTATTTTTGCATCATTTACATATTTTCTAGTGATCAATATTTGGCCCATACTATAAGGGGAACCAACAAATTCATCATGCATCTGCTTATACCAGCCAGTCATAATGGAATAAATAAGCTATAAACATTATTAAAAAAAAAAAAAGTGCAACTTCAACAATCTGCCTAAAATAGAAGATCAAAGAAAAGACCAGATATAGTCACCTTAATATGGCCATCATGTGCAATTAAAAGATTATCAGGCTTCAAATCACGATGGACCACATGCAGAGAATGTAAATATTCCAAAGCAAGAACCTGCACAACCCCTCATGCCCACCCCACCCCCAAAGAAAAACAAAAGATAGAAAAAACAGTCCACAGATATCATAATTGCACCATAACATAAGAAACAATCACATTTAAAAAAAAAACATATACTTACAACTTCGGCCATGTATACACGAGCAACATTCTCGTCTAAGCAGCCCAAATTTCTCAACAAGGAATATAAATCTCCTCCATTCAGATACTCCATTACAAGATATAAGTTTTCACGACATGTAAAAGAATAGAAGAAGCGAACCTGAAATTGATGTTACAACAGATTTAAAATTTTCAACCAAATGTGAAATGCCAAGCTAGCTAGACTTGCTTACCACAAAAGGATTGCGAACTGAAATTAAAATATCACGTTCTGCTAATATACTTTCAACAGCATTCTTACGGATCATGTCTGCCTTTTTAAGAACCTGTTGCAAATTGTACATATATCAGATGTAATTATAACCTAAGATCCTTCACAGCTCAATGACAACTCACAAACATAGAATGATAATGTGATAAGGATGGCTTCCATGGTTATATAAAAATAAATAAAATGACAAGGTGAAGGAAAATATCGCCATAAAACCTTCCAAAAGCAAATAAAAGATACTCTTCTCTAATGCGATTAAAACAATAAAAAAATGACTCATAAGAAGCCTTAGAAACGAAGGAAAATGGGATTCATTAGGCGATCATATGTTTTTTCATCATATACAGCAAGAATTCCTCATTGACATAATCATTTGTTTTTCTATGTCCAACTCACACAGACTCATTTGGCTCTCCGGAGCGAGATCTTGGATCAAGACATTCATTAGCAATGAGAACTGAATCCAAGATTTTCCTTCCTCTAATAAAAGGTTTCTAGACTTGGAAATAATTTTCTCCAACACCATCATCATATGGCATGTAGTTTGGAAATGATTTTGTAGACTGGCTGACAAGACCGATTGATCGAAAATCCTTAACATCAACAGCCTCCGATAAAACTAGCAAAGGTTGCACTTTTAACATTTGCCTTTAACATGGAAATCCTTAAACACATTCTTAATATCTTCTTTCACTACCTCTCTACAAGTTTGAAAAAAGGCAAGCGAGAAACCATCAAGCCCTAGGGCCATATCACCATTTGAGGGCTCTTACCACCTCATGAACCTCAGTTTCTTCAATATTTTCTCTCCAACCAATTCACCTCATCCTCATCAAGAGACTACAAAAAAGGGCCATCCAATCTAGGCCACTATCTGAACTGTTCAATATACAAACTCTTTACGCAATGTGGTCACTAATTTGAGAGTTATTGGAAGTTAGAATTGGCCACAAGGTGGAAAACTTAATGCATTTATCTCCAACTCTTAACTACAGTGCCTTTGATTTTGTCTCCAATTCACCTCCTCAGAAAGGGTGATCCTTCCCAAGTCATTAATGGTAGTAGCCTTTCTTACATAAAGCTCACACTTCTTCTGAATTATCAAGACCTATCACCTAATTTAGGAGTTGGTCTTTCTACACTGTCAAGCACCTCCTCAAATTCTTGAATAAGCTTTCAAAGCTCTGAGTTTGAAACTCAGTGAGCCGTGAAAGCTTTAAGAATCCACCATAGTTTCATCTTTTTTTGCTACATGGTTTCAAACTTGAAGTACCTTTTACCTTCAAGGACATTTCCACAGTCAAGAAGACTTGAAAAATGATCTGAACATAGCCTTCAGGGTTACTTCAGGAAACTGTCCTCCCACTCGGGGTAGAAGAGGAATCTAGTAATCCTGGACCATGAAGGGTATCTCGGTTGTTTGACCATGTGAAATTTCCACTAACCAGTGGAGGATCAATGAGGTTCCGTTCAACGATAAATTTCAGATACATCTGCCAAAGCTGGACAAAAAAGTACCTTACACTATCTAGAGCTAGGAAAGTGAGTTACATTAAGATCTCCTCCAATTCACCAGGACAAGTTCCACCAACATCCATAATAGTTTCTAGCATAATCCAAATTAGGACCATAACAACCAAAAAGGCCCATTCAAAATGATGGTAAAGGCTTATGAGAGAGCAATTCACAATAAACTCCCCCGCACAAATATCAATTTTTTCCACCATACTTCTATACTATATAAGCAAAATCCCCCAGAAGTTCCCCTCGAATCTGAATTACACCCAATCTAGGTGCTGAAATCCCCACAAACTCCTGCACAACACCATGCAACATATGCTCCGCAAAGAGAAGTCTGTTTTTGAACCTCTAGGATTGCTTACACAGCCCTAACCCCTACCTTATCGGCCATTTTTGGGCCAGAATCACTAATAAGAACCTTTCAATGATCCTCAAGAAGTGTTATCTGAAAAACTAGCCACACGACATGAGAAGGTGCTATTTCTAAAGGCCCTGAGATCATAACTCTGCAGTGGAACTCCGAATGTTCATTGGGGCCGTGAATGACTGAGAAATGGCTATGCCATGACGATCTCATTGTACCCATGCCCTTTCTTGCAACTTGAGCTACTAAAAGAGATGAAGCCCCAACCCATAATTTTTCCAGCCACTTAAGAATGGGTTTTGGACTGGCCTGGTCCTTGAATGAGATAGGTCTGCTGGGCAACTTTCCTTGTAAAGAAACAGTTGGACCTTGGATAATTGGAACACGCCTTAGAAGAGGCCGACTCGTTTGATTGGGCTTTAGTCAATCCTTGACAGAAGTTGACCTAAAAACTTCCTTTTTTATCGGTAAACAAGAGTTTTATTGATGATAATAAGAATAGCCCAAGTACACAGAACATATAAAAGAGCAACACCAGAGCATGATTGTCTAGAGATGCAAGGAATTTGTGGAAATTCAGCCCATTGAAATCTATAACAACCAACAAATGGAATAAAGTATTAAAAAAGAAATCTCTAAGATCAGTCGTTGACCTTTTTCAATCTTCAAAACTTCTATCATGCCTCTCCCTACAAAGAAACCACCAAAGCTAAATGGAAATCATCCTCCATATTGATGCAATTTTCGAATTACAACTGATAATTTGCTATGAAATCAACCGCACCCTTCGAAATCACCCAAGCTAATCTCAATCTAGCAAAGAAGTCATTCATAGAGTCGGGGTCACCTCACAATGAAGAAGTAAATAATCAACCGTCTTCCCACTCATTTTGCACGTGCAACACCAATTCGTTATGATAATCCAACATTTCCTTCAATTATCTATGGCGAGGACCTTCCCTAAGGAAGCTGTCTATACAAGGCTGCTTTTGGGGGTGCCTTAGTTTTCGAAATGCTCTGCAATGGAAATGGATTAGCATTGTTCAAAGTAGTAGATTTATAGAATGAAAGAACCGTGAACTTCCCTTTCTTCAAAGGACTCTAGACAAGTTCATCAGCCTCTCCCACCCTCGATCTGGTAGAGTGGATAGGATTCTCAATCTTATGTGGCTCTGAAGAAAGTGACATTCCAATGAGGAAAGGCACTGGATAGTTCTACGAGATCTGCAATTGAGGCTTCCTGTGACCTCGCATTTCCTGGATGGGCTTCCTTGAGGGTTCTATTGCCACACCATCCACCAAAATTTGATTCAAGACCCATCTCCCATCTCAAACTAAGTATGTCTAGGGAAAAGATCCCATCCTCTTCTTATGTGTTGACCCAAAAACTAAAGCCCGCAAACCACCATTGTTCTTCTTCGCATCTATAATAAACCCACCTGCCCATGTTGATTAGGCTTAGGCTTGGCCCATGCATTATGACCTCACTGAGGCCCAGAAGCTGCTAAGCTTGAATCCAACATTTCTATTAACTCCTCCACCTCATTATTTTTTCAGCAAGCATCTCCATGTACGAATGGTACTATAAGAAATCTCCATTCTGAAAAAAAAAAAAAAGAATGGCACGCCATCTACAGCAAACCACTCTCCCGGCAAGTGGTTTTTTTAAGCTTGGTCCAGCTAGAAGGGTGTATTTATGATCTTCTCTTGCACACCTCCACCAACTATATTTTAAAAAAGAGTAGTACTATACATCAGCCCCTGTAGCATTGCACTCTTCACACACCTTACACCAACTATATTTTAAAAAAGAATAGTACTATACATCAGCCCCTGTAGCATTGCACTCTTCACACACCTTACGTGGCATCCATTTTCCCCTCCCCACCCGATTTCCTCTCCCCCACATGATTCCCTCTCTCAGTTCACTACCTCACCCAGCCCCGCCGTGCGCCAACTGCAATGCCACTGCCCACCACCATCGGCTCCCTCTCGCGCCGGCAACCTCCATCCACCTTCAAACCTCCACGGAAGCCCCCACGCATAGCGCCCCCATGCGAAACCCGAAATGGGTTCTCCTACACGGTTTGCTGCTACTACTGCCGCCGCCGTCAGCCGTCAGCCTCCAGCCCCACCGTCAAACACCACCGAGCCCCTTGACCTCCCCCCTAGCCCCGTCAAGCACGGCAACCCTCTCCCTGTCTTTCCCAAAATGGGTTTCACCCATACAGGGTCTGCCCCTTACCAAGCCGTACGCCGCCACCCACAGCTCCAGCTGCCACCTCGAACCTCCCTCAGCCACCACCAACTCCACCACACCTCCCTTAGCCCTCCATGCTCAGCCATGCCTCTCATTTGGCCTATGGGGGGTACGAGTGGGGGAGAGGATGCAATGCGGGTTGCAGGTGGCGGGTAGGGGAGAGGAGAGGATACCGACATCGGGTGAGAGAGAGGATGCCGAAGCAGGCGGGTGGTGGGGGTGGGGGTGGGGGGAGAGGATGGGCGAGGGGTGGGGAAGGGGACAGGGACAGGGACGGGCGACACGGGGTAGAGGAGCAAGATGGATTTTGGGTTTTGTTGTGGGGGTTTTTGGTCATTTTACTTGGAGACACCTAAGGTGTGATCCGGATGTCCCAAAACAGGAGGCTGCTCCCAATATTATTTCTTTAAAAAATTCTACAGCAAATTTTGCCCGAATTAACCTGTGACATGTTGGTTGCCAGAATCTGAGTCCGCCTTTACCCCCATTAGCAACTCCACATACGACAGATTATTGACCAAAACATATGGTATTTTTGGCCCAGACGGCTTACTCCCTATGCCAACCAATCGAAAAGCTCCATGAAAGTGTCAGTGGGCTCTGCTCTGATTCCAGAGCCGGTAAAAGAACAGAAAAATACTAACACCTTGTAAAAGCAATGAAACAAATCATTTTCAGCCCTCCCCTCGTAAACTCTTTTTTGATAAGTAAACAGATTTTATTAATAAAAGAATGGGCAAAATGCCAATTACAAAACTCTAATGCCCTAACTAAGTAGGCGCATTAGAAGCAAGGAAATTATGTAAGTCCAAGCCATTAAAGTCCACAGCAATAGCCCAAGTACAAAGAGTTCTAAAAAATAAAACTTTTAGCTCCTCCACCGATCTCTCCTTGTCCTCGAACGTCTACTTGTTTCGTTCCTGCCACAAGCACCACATGATGCATATAGGGATCATCTTCCAAACTGCATTGATCTACTGTGCCTCTGATATTTGTCCAACACACCATCACTGTCATCACGGACTCCGGCATAACCCACGCTAGATCCAATCTACTAAACACCTTGTTCCAGAGTTCCTTTGCTATCTCACAATGTAAAAGAAAATGATCCACCGACTCACCCCTTCTTTTACACAAGCAATACCAATCTGCAATGATTACTCTCATTTTCCTCAGGTTGTCGGTGGTGAGAATCTTTCCTAGTGAAGCTGTCCACACAAAAAATGAGGATTTAGGGGGTGCCTTGTGCCTCCAGAGCCTTCTCCATAGAAACTGAGTGTCAAACTCTTGTGTGAGAGCTTTATAAAAGGAGCAAACAGAAAAGACGCCTTTCCTTGTAGGTATCCACCACATACCATCTTCATGCTGCATGTTCGGTTGTATGGAGTATATTAGGCTATAAGAATCTACAAAACTACTCATTTTCCAATCTTGTGCCGCCCTACTAAAGTTAATATTCCAAAGAATCCTCCCTCCGGAGACCCCCATAATTTCCGCCACTGTGACATCTTTCTCACTTACAATCTGGAAAAGAGAAGGAAATAGCTCTTATACGGCACTATTACCACACCATACATCTCTCTAGAATCTAATTCTGGTACCTACACCCACCTGAAGTCTAAAGTCGATTGAAAACCCCCCACCCTTTTCTTATGTGTTTCCACAGGCCCACTCCATAAGCCCCTCTAACTGCTCTAGTACACCATCCCCCCCATAAACCACCATATTTGTTTTCAATCACCATTTTCCATAGGGCCTCAGGATATGAGTGTAAACTACACAGGTTAGATTCAGCAACAGCAGAAGTTATTCGCAATAGGGGTTGAAACTACACAAGTTTAATGATTAGTAAATCGGAATTCAATGGGGCTACTTATGTGACAAAATTATAAGCTTGAGCTCGAGAACGTAGTTATCCAATTGTCATATAATATTGTATTAAAAAATGTCTAAAAGAACAATAATATAGCATATCCAAATACATCATATTATGCTTAAAGAACCTTGAATGGTAATAAAAGTAAGTACACGGATATAACACTAATAAAGCAACAATGATAAACTATGCAGATCACATTGGTGAGCATGATTTATTGAGGATAAAAAGTTCTTTCTCCAAAAGAAAACACAGAAGCAACATCATAAGCGGTACCTTTATCGCAAACAAGTCGCCTGTTGTTCTCTTTTTAGCCAAGAAAACCCGTCCAAATGCTCCCCGACTGATAGGTTTTATAATCTCGAAGTCGTCTATAGAGGTACGGTCCTTAGATGAATGTATGGGGCTTGTTCTCAAACTACGAACCACATCATCCTCCAAAGGAACATCTTCATCAATTATTGTACTGGTTAAATCAATCTTTTCATCATCCACCATCTCACAGAGCTGCAAATACTTCTCCCTAGAAAATCACAATTAATTACATGTAATTAATTAATTATGATTAAATCATGTTATGACATCCAATATAAAGTCACATTGAAAAACTTGCATCAAAAGTCATGGGAATGCATGCTTGAACATAAGAAATGCTGAACACACTTTGTACAGGAACCATTCATAGTAAAATGCTCCCTAGTTTTTAACTTGAAATATTCGAGAAATACAGCAGTTAAATTCTCACCGAATCAGCTTTTCAATGCGTGCCCCAAATGTCTCCACCGTAAGCGCGTCAAACTTCCTGCGGTCAATGACAAGCCTCAAGTCTTCAAGACAAGATAATAGATATGGCATAGAGCGATCTTCATCCAAAGGTGTATTTGCAACACACCGTGCAATATCACCAAGTTCATTCATCTGTAACACCCATCATAAAATATCAACTTGATGACATTAAAAGCGAAACTTGTCCGCATATAAATTCAAACAAATACTAAAAGGAAAGCACTCTAAATTGCATCAGGCACAACATCAATTTGTGGTCTTGTTAAATTTTTTGAGGTAATATAGATTGACTCAGCACATTTGCAAAGTTCTGATAATATGCTCCATTGGAATGTTACTTTTATTAAACCTGCCCTTGATTGGGAGTTGGAGCTGCTTTCTTCATACCATATCAAGTTTTATTCCTTTAGATGGAGAATGGGCAGCAATGATCAAATGTGTTGGGTCCCATCCAACAGGTCTTTGAGATCTAGTCTTTTTTCAAGGCACTCATCCCCCAGTTGGCAGATCATTTTCTTGGAAATGTGTTTTGGAGAAATAAAGCCCTCCAAGGGTAGCTTTTTTCGCTTGGGAGGTAGCTTTAGGGAAGATCTTAACAGTAGATAATTTGTAAAAGAGGTACAATGTAATAATACATTGGTGATCGAGGAGAATGGGGAAAGAATTGATCATTTTTTTCTTCATTATGAGCTGGCTAGCGATGTTCAACAGTTAGGGATTGAGGTGGGTCATGCCCCTGCAAGTGGTGTGATGGCCTGTGATGCAGGGTGCATGGTTATCAAGGACATAAAACGGCTTAGAAGACTAGACAACTTGAAAATGAAAGGAAATTGCATGCAAAAGTACACTTTCTAACCTATCCACTTACTTTTTATCATTATTCCCTTTACTGGTAAGTGTGGCGGGTCGACTCGAGAAATTTTCTGTGGGGGAGCTTAGGAGATGAGTTCAAATTCCACTTAGTTAAGTGGGAGATGGTATGTCGTCCTATCTCCAATGGCGGTTTGGGTGTCAGAAATTTGAGGTTGTTTAACCGGGCTTTACTTGGCAAATAGTTGTGGCGATATACTAAGGAACCAGAGGCCTTATGGAAGACTGTGATCGAGAGCAAATATGGTGTTTTAGAGGAGAGGTGATGTACTAGAGAAGTTAGAGGAGCATCTGGAATGGAGCTATGGAAACATATTAGAAGAGGATGGGAGGTCTTCCATCGTCACACTAGATTGCAATTAGGGACAGGCTCCAAGATCAGATTCTGGAAGGATGTTCGGTGTAGTAACAGTGTTCTACAAGATTTGTTTCCGTCTCTTTTCTTGATTGCAAGTTCCAAAGAGGCCACAATGACGAATGTTATGGAAGTCTCAAGTAGGAACATTCATTGGAACATCAATTTCAACCGAGCGGCACAGGATTGGGAGATGGAGAGTTTTGTTGATTTTTATAGCCTCCTATATATTCTGTTCGTCCAAACATCCAGCAAGAAGATGGGTTATGGTGCTGTCCTGCAAGGAAATGGGTGTTTTCTGTTCACTCTTTCTATAAGGTTCTCACACAAGTTTCAGAGATACAGTTTCCCTGGAGAAGGCTTTGGCGTCATAACGCTCCTCCCAAAGCCTCTTTCTTTGTGTGGGCAGCATCGCTGGGCAAGATTCTCACCACGAATAATCTAAGAAAGAGGAGGATAATTATTGCCGACTGGTGTTGTATGTGTAAAAGCGGGGGTGAGTCGGTGAATCATTTACTTTTACACTGCGAGATAGCCAGGACTCTTTGAGACGAGGTGTTTAAAAAAATGGAGTTAACGTGAGTTATGCCGAAAACAGTTTTGGATGTATTGGCTTGCTGGACTTCGATTCGTGGGGTGAGACAGATCAAAGCAGTTTGGAAGATGATCCATATCTGTATTATGTGGTGTCTATGGCAGGAGCGCAATGAGAGGACATTTGAAGACAGATAGATCTTTGGAGGAACTAAAATTGTTTTTCTTTAGGACTCTTTGTACTTGGGCCATTGCCATAGACTTTAATGGCATGGACCTTCATGATTTTCTAGTTTCTAATGTGCCTACATAATTAGGGCATTTTCTCTGTATTTTGACACTTGGTGATTTTAATAAATTCTTGTTTTACTTATCAAAAAAAAAAAAATTGCATGCAAAAAGCCCAACCCAAGAGTTCACTTGACACTTGATCAGTGTTTGGTTGAGCAAGTATCAGGCAAAGACTTTGCTTGATAACTCACTCAAGTCTCAATCGAGCGACAATTCAAAAAATTGTTTAATTCCATATTTTAGGGAGAGTTCAAACTCAATTTGGTCTGTAATGAGTTTTTGAGATAATTAGGACTTTTATGGAAGGCGTGATTGGCACTGGGTGTCCGGGATTAGCCTTTATCTAGCGTTTGATTAGGATTAATTTTATAATTCTATTTTATTTTAAGTTCTTTGATTGTAAGCCTATATAAAGGCATGTCTATGGTCATTTTGAGGGGAATTGTTGATTATTACAATTTGATATTTATGATGAAAATACTCTTTGAGAAAGTTTTACCCTATCATCTTAGAGTGAGTGCTTTAGGAATTAAGGAAGAGTTAATTCATATTTGTGAAGTAAATCGGTGTTTTGTCTATTCACTAATCTAGTCAAAACTCTGCATCAATTGGTATCCAAGCAAACTTGCTTAACCAATTGTATCAATTGGCATTAGAGCTCAGTTTGATTTTCTGCTATGTACGTGGAGGAGTCGCTTGGGAGGAGAAAGTGTACAAACACGATGTTGCACAATGAAATGAACAACTAGAGACTCAGTGGATGCGGCATATAGAACTACATGAGATGTACGCACAACAGATGGAACCTTTGATTGATCGTACAAACGCTCTAAAGGTGGCACCACGCCTTTGACATCATTAGAATCCACTTAACCAGGGAGAGGACCGGGAGGACTGTGAAGATGATAATAGCGGTGAGTAAAAAGTTGACGAAACTTGGGATTCTACCACAACCTATGATGACTACTCCAAGGAAGATGACCTTGAGGAGAAGCATTCTTCCATAAATTGGAGCTCCACACCAATCTATAATACCTATTTGGATGAACATGACCTAATGGAGGAGGTAATTATTTTAGTTAAAAAGTAGAAATCTTTTTAAAAAAATGATATCGTAGAAATTATCAAAGAGAATGATGAAGAGCTGAAGTGTGAAGAATTTCATTTGGGTTTTGAGGAAATTAATCATGTTGATTTCCTTGGAATTGATGAAAATCTTTCAAAATTTTCTCACGCAAAATATTGCTTCTGGATTTGAGATGTGGAAAGAAAGTGTGATTTTGAAGGGCGACATGTTGAATACTATTTTGCATGGGGACGAGATTACAGAGGAAGTAGAAGATGGAGTCGATAGGGCATTCAAAGAATCGAGGTAACAACATGCAAAATTCAAGGACGAATTCTCTCCAGCCTAGAGAGAATGCTGCAATGTGCATGGCTATCAAGGGCCTAGAGGACAAGATGGCTTGAAAATGGCACGAAATCGCACAAGAAAAGCCCAACCAGAGAGTTCGCTCAACGCTCACTCAACATTTGGTTGAGCGAGTATTAGAAAAGACTTCGCTTGACAACTAGGTCAATTGGCAATTCCATAAATTGTTTAATTCCATATTTTAGATAGAGTTTTAATTCAATTTGGTTTATAATTTGAGTGTTTGAGATAATTAGGAGTTATATGGACCAGATAATGCTATTGTGAGTTTGATTTAAAATGGGTTTGGCATTATCTAGAGTTTGATTAAGATTAAGTTTAGAGTTCTATTTTATGCTAAGTTCTCTGATTGTAAGCCTATATAAAGACAACAAGTCTCCGGTCATTTTGAGGGTTGTTGATTTGTTTTATCAGTAAACAAATTTTATTGATAGAGATAGACATAGCCCAAGTACAAGGGACATATACAAGAGCAATATTGTTGATTATTATTATTTGATATTTATGATGAAAATACTTCTTGAGAGAATTATTCCTTATTTCTATCTTAGAGTGAGTGCTTTAAGATTTATGGAAGAGTTTATTCATATTTGTGAAGCAAATCGGTGTTTTGTCTATTCCACTACGTTCATAGCATTAGATTTGTTCTTTATGCTGCATCAGCCTGCTTGTGCATAAGGTGGTGCATTTGACAAGAGAGCACTGCCCGAACTTTTGAAGATCATGAGAGGTCAGTATTAGGGTTTTTTTTTTTTTTTTTATATAAGAAAATTTTATTCATCAAATGAAAATAGGAGGTCGGTATCAGGGTTAAGAGCCATTGTGTCCAGTACCTCTATGTTTCGACGATTGCTTATGCAAGCTCCCATTTCACTAACTTTCTAGAACTTAGAACTTTTGCTCTTTTTTTTTCTATGGCAGTGAGGGTGAATCCTTTTGTATAGTTCCTGGATACTAGAGTTGTGCCCTCTGCGCTTTTAATAAAATTGCATTACTAAAAAAAAACAAGTAACCTAAAAAGTTTTATCATTTTCTTCAAAATGGTGTATGCTATATCCATTAGTTCTATAATTTTACATAGCCACATTTAAATCCTACAAATTAAAGTTTGAATTCAGTCAGCTTCTAGAAAAAAGTGTAGCAAACCATTTCTCATATAAAACTGTCCTAGAAAAAATAGCACTGCTATACCCTTGGGGAAACAAAATTGAAGGAATGTTTTCTTAAGTAAGTCAATAACGGAAAAGTCAATTAAATTAAAAGTTAGTTTTATAAGGCAGCCCCAAGACTAGGGCAAGAATTTTCTTCTAAGAAAGTTTAGGATAAAATAAGCAGTTAAATGTTAATTGAGCTACCTTTAATAATATTGGATGGTGTAGTTCTATCTTCCTTTCTCATTCACACTCCAATAAATAAACCATCTCTATTTTTTTTTTTTTTTTGGGGGGGGGGGGGGGGGGGCATTGATACTAACTCATGCATCTGGTGCAACTTGAACTCTAACTCAAAACCTCAGCCACCACCCGATGCCTATAGGAGATTAAAATGCCACTAAAGTTGAAAGGCCATCGGCGAAATAGACACCAGCACATCAGATATACATCTATTTATTGTAATAAGTGGTGCTGAAAATCCCAAACAGAGAACTAATAAGACAAAGGAGATACCTGCGGAACATCTTCATGCTCTGAGTAGGCACCCTTTCCTGCCAAGAGGAAGTCAATCGGACTGGTCCTTGGTGTCAATAACGGAGACCGAGGAGTCATACTACCAGCAGATGACGTCGTCATTCCTTGATCTGATTTTGGACCAAATCGAGTTTTACATGTCATGGAAGGTAAACCTTTCAGGTCCTCCATAAAGACAGAATTATCAGCTTCAGGAAAACAATCAAGCATGTCCTCTGAGCCTCTATGGGACCAATCACTGAGTTTTGGAGAGAGAAGATCAGATTCTTCTGTCACACTTGAATTTGACACTTTTGCAACATCCGGACTTCCCACTAAATGTTGAACATCCTTCTGAGCAAATGATTCCATCATTTTCTCAAGAGTTTCAGCAATTCTGACAAGACGCTCATTGACATTTAGACCCTTCCGATCACATCGATCAGCAATAGCACAAATTCTTGAATGGTCTTCCACATTTAAAGTGGGGACCTCCTCCTCACAAATGCGACATATAATTGAACTTTCATCAGAAATAAATTGCTGATCACCCCAGTAACCCCAAGACACTTTGTGTTGGTGCTTGGAAGAATGTTCATGAGAATCTTTTGCAGGAGGAAGCTCAGGAGCCTTAGCTACAGCCAAATCTGTGTAAGAAATAGCTCTCCTGTTGTTGGCTGTCTTCAAAAAATTGACCTTACCCTCATTCTGCTCCTTCAACAGAGCAGCTTCTTTCATACTTTTCCCTGGTGGAGATGGGAGTTTCTTCCAAGAAGCCATACGATCCCTGCCTAAGGGAGATTCCAAGTTCTTTGAACTGTCATCTGCAGGAGGGGAGAACAAATTTCCTGGTTGAATAACATGGTCTCTCTTCCAATCTAAGCTGCGCTGCTCCTGACTGTAGGATTTCCTAGCTGAAGCTGCCTTTGATGCCTTTGCGGCAATAGAACTTTTATACTCCCTTCCCATGCTGGGAGGAATTCGTTTTTCTGCAGAATGCAGGATTCTAGATTGACGAAGCTGGAAACCATCATCCTCAGCCAAACTCTCTTTGTGGAACTGCAACAATCTGGTACACCTTGTGAGAATGAAAAGCATTCGAGTATGAAGCTGCTTTAGCATACCCGGCAGAAGTTCTTGACGCCTATCATCCAATTCCTGAACTATGCCTTCACATTGAAGCCAAAACTCCCCGGGAGAAGTCATAGCACAACTCCGAGCCAAAACCAGCAAGTCCTCAATAGTTTCCTGCCACTCAGGATGACTATCTGCATTTTTTTCAAGAGTTCCGACCAGATCTGCCGCAAAAATAGCCAGATCAGAGTTTACTTCTTCCTTTGCTTTGTCAAATTTTGCCCGTATGATGACCAATATTTCCTGCATGAAAAAGCAAGGAAATTAAGAACATACAAAACTTCTAAAGCACATTCATTGTCTGCTAGGAAATATAAATGCAAATCTAAAACATAAGTACCTCCAAGTTATTTAAGCCTCGAGGCTTCCAAAATGGGAAAGGCCGAACGCCTTTGGAATTTAGTTCATGAGAAAAACTTTTGATATCAGCAGGCCTCTTTCTAGGTGCACTTGTGACGCGCAGAATAGCTTGAAAACGAGGAGACTCGGACTCCTTTGGGTTGTCACAATCATATGCAGTCTAAAAGCAAATGGAAAAGTAAATAACAGATTTTTTTTTATAATTATGAATAATGGATAAAGAATAAAATCATTAAGCCAGATACAAGTAATTTCATGGTCATGATCAGCTAAATCTTTCCACAGCTACCTCTGGTGTACAAAGATCTGAACTTCTTAAGCCTCCTGACTGACCACGTGATGATTCAAATTGCCCTGTTAGGTGATTGAAATACCACAAACAAATTTTGAGAACATAATATACAAATATACATCCCAGATATATCAAATTTAACAGAATCACAAACAAACTCCTAGACTACTTGAAATCTATTTGTCAATGACCAAAGTTTAATTGGAGCAAAGTTCTAATCTTGCATAATCCCAAAAAGGACACAAATTCACAATATATTATATTGACAAGAAAAGGGTGAGACAACCAACAAAAAAAGAAGATTTTCGGTAAAATATATGTAATGTAAAAGCAAATGCATAGTGATGGAACCAACAAAAAATGAAATGAAAAATTACTGAGATTACTCCGATTTTGTTTGAAGTAAAACACAACGCGAGGCTATGATTTATAAATAGTATACATTATAAACACTTGAACAAAGATAACAAGAAACCAGTAATTAATTAAAGCCCTGTTTGGATACAGAAACACTCTCAACCCATCTCATCTCATCTCATCTCATCATTACAACTTTCTCAAATTCCCACACAAAATATAATAAACAATTCAACTTTTTTTCAAATCTCAAAACAATAATAATATTAAAAAATAATATTCTAACAATATTTTATTCAACTCATCTAAAATCATCTCATCTCATCGCATCTCACTATCCAAACGAACTCTAAGCCTACTTAAGAAGCCTAGAATCTTATCATGGGGGTGCTATGTTAATGACGTAAGATTACTACGGTGATTAGTGTTTCGTTTCTCTTTTGTTTGTAGTTTGGATGGTTTTGATGGGGTCATGCAGAAATGTTCTTATTGATCACAAGACTTTTGTGTTTAAGAGGGAGAACGAGATGTGGTGGAGAATCACGGAGAGTAGTTGCCGCGGGGTGAAATATATCTCTATCGATCATGAAGCTCTGGTGTGGTTGGCTTCAATGGTGAGAGAATTTGTGGCTTCAATGGTATCCTCTGAGTTTCTTAGAACTCGTAGAAAAGGGAACTAGGTGCTCGTGGTGCAGAGGTATCACAACTGCCATGGCAGGTTCTTCTCTCTATCGAAGTTCGATCACGAGAAGAAGCAAGGTCTGATCATGGTGCTAGAAGGGTGGAAGGGGGAAGGTTGGAGGAATTTTGGTGAAACCTTGAAGGAGCTTTTATCTTCATCCTCTGGTGCGTGCGAGGAAAACAGAGTTAAAGGTGGCATGGGTAGGTTGAAATAGGCAGGGGTGTCGAAGGAGGTTGGAAGAGTAGGTGGTCCTCTATGGGTGCCTCCACCATTGTCGACGGCGCATCAGTCGACTTCTCGGTCTTACAAAGAGGTACTCCAAGGGTAGATGGAGATGCCTCGAGCCGCAAAGCATGCAGAGAAGGCTGGTCTACCAAGTACAGGCAGCTCTTCTATTTCGACTAAGGTGCAAAGCTGTGAGGGGGCTGACAGGGACGTGGTGGGTCTGAATGAGGTAAGGCTATTGCAGGTGTTGGCTGAAATGGAACAACAAGTGGGATATCTAAGGGATAATATACACTGGCTAAAACAGTGCGTGAAGGGGAAGGGTGCTTTGCAAATGGGCTTGGGCTTGGGCTTGGGCTTGGGCTTGGGGAGTATCATATCTAAAGGCCATGTTGGGCCGTCAAAGGGACCTGGGCTGAGCCAGGTTTTAGGCCCAAAATGGGCTTGGTTGGAGAAGACTCGGGTGTCGGCCAATATTTCGGCCCAGGGCCTTAGCTGCTCTCCCACGGCACCGATATGTGTCCTGCTAGACCCAGCCCCGACACAGAAACTGTCACCGACAACCATCTTGGTGGCTCAGTACCGTCACATTGGCAGGAGTAAATCATGGAGGGGGAGTTGTTAGAAGAGCTCGAAGGTGGGGATGCTTTTGACGGGGAGATTAAGGAGCGCTCAGTGCAGTACAGCCTTCCGGTGGTGGAGGTACCCATGAGGGAGCTTGTCCCATGGTTGGGTGACCAGTTCTTTTCAGGTGGAATGGTCGTTGGCGGCTTCGGGAGCACAATAGAGGTGCTGCTTGGGGAGTTGCAGACGGCTTGCTCTTCAGGGGAAGTGGTGTCAGCTGGCTTATAGAAGGGCACTGATACAGATGGTGGAGCTACAAGGGATGCAGGGTCAGCTGGCTTTCAGATGGTGGTTTGTGAGAATGGGGGCGATAAAAATGAGTTGTGTAGTCCTACTCCACTATGTGCTATTCCAACAATTCTTAACTGGTTTGCTTTCAAGACTAAAACCCAGATCAAGCTGGAGAGGGATCACTGGAACACCACAGATCAAGGTTGTGTGGAAGATGACTCCCATTTGTATGTTTTGGTGTATTTGGTGTGAAAGAAACGAGAGGCTTTTTGAGGATCATGAGCGCTCCATGGAAGAGTTTAGGAATTTTTTCTGAAAGACTTTGTTTTTGTGGGCCATTGCTCTAGATTTGAATGGCCTCAGCTTCCATGATTTCCTTGTAATTGTTTCTAGTTCTTAAATAGGTGTATTCACATGTATACTTCCAGTGTACCTGGGCTATGCTTACTTTCTTTATCAATGAAATAATTTAATACTTATAAAAAAAAAACAATATTTTATTCAATTTTTTAACTTTAATCTCAACTCATCTCATCTCATCTCATCTCTGAAAACAAACGAGGCTTAAATCTTCGGATTGGGTGCTGAAAAATGTGGCGGAATTACAAGGGTATATGGGCATTTCCTGTGAAGGCTTCGAAGAGCAATTTAAAGCCCTTTTAGTGCTATAGAAGTAGGTAGACCAACGGCGTTGAAGTCAGCAGCCAAAAAAGATAAGAGAGCTGAAAAGATTGATTTGTTCTATCAATTATGATAACAAGGAGAGTAGTGTTGGGAGGGAAAGGTTGAAGGGGCGGGGGAGTTGTTTATCTTATGAAGCCTAGAATCTTATCGTAGAATGTTAGGAGGATCAATGATGTTAACAAACGACTTCGCATTCGATCTCTTCTCCGTAGTTGAAAAGTTGATATTGTTTGTCTTCAAGAGACTAAGCTGAGCTATGTGGACAGAAATATTATTCGAAATTTATGGGATTGTTCTTGTGTGGGGTGGACTTATTTAGCTTCTTTGGGTGCTTCAGGAGGAGTGTTGTTGATGTGAGACTTGATAGTGGTGGAGTTAGGAGACGATTGCATTAGGAACTATTTAGTGGTTGGGTCTGGGTCTTTCAAGAATATTGAGGATGGTGGAGGTGGGCTCTTGCGGATGTGTATGGGCCTAATGCAGATTGAGAAAGGAGCTCTTTGTGGGAGGAACTGGCAAGTTTGTATTATTTATGGAAATTACCTTGAGTCGTGTGCGGGGACTTTAATGTTGTACGCTTCCCTTGTGAGAGGAAAGGGGCTACTTATTTGACAAGGTCAATGGGAGACTTCTCAGAGCTGATTTTTTATCTTAACTTGATTGATCTTCCTCTGATTGAGGGGTTTTTCATTTGGTCGAATAGTAGAGGGGGGTCGAGGTTGGACAAATTTCTAGTTTCTACTTCTTGGGAGACACATTATCCGGACCTAAGCCAGAAGAGATTGCCACAGGTATACTCTGATCATTTTTCCATTTTGTTAGATTATGGGGGCAATGGGGGCATTCATGGAGGTAGGCGTTACTTCAAATTTGAGAATATGTGGCTACAAACAATTGGTTTTGTGGAGAGGGTGAGGGATTGGTGGGTTTCCTATTCATTTCACGGTACCCCTAGTTTTATTGTGGCTGGTAAACTTAAAACCCTTAAACTGGATTTAAAGAAGTAGAATATTGAGGTTTTTAGACACACGGATGAGCAAAAAAATCTTCTTTGGAATGAGTTTGCATTCTCTAGAAGTTGGGGAGGTCACTAAGGAGTCTTCGTTGAGAAAGATTGAGGTAGTGTCTAAGTTAGAAAAGGTGTTGTTGATGGAATAAATTTCTTGGAGACAAAAATCAAGGATGACATGGTTGAAAGAGGGCGACAAATGTACTAAGTTCTTTCACAAAATGGCAAATTCCCACAGGCGTAATAATGTGATTGAGGTGATCCAATCAGGTAACATGGTGCACCAATCCCCGGAGGTTATTCAAGACAATATCGTGAACTATTATGAAGACCTTCTCAAAGAGATTGCAGTGTGGTGCCCTAAACTGGATGGTTTGTTTTTTGACCAGCTGGATGTTAGTTCAGCAAGTTGGTTGGAGAGACCATTTGAGGAAGCCGAAGTGCAGCAGGTGGTGAGTGGTATGTGCAAAGATAAAGCCCCGGACCTGGATGGATTTTCTTTGGCTTTCTTTCAAGTGTACTAGGATACAGTGAAGGATGATGTGATGCGGGTTTTTCATGAGTTTCATCTTTGTCACAAGTTCGAGAAGTTTCTTAATGCTACTTTCATTGCCCTTATCCCAAAGATAGCAGGGGCCATTGAGTTGAAAGATTTCCATCCTATTAGCTTGGTAGGCAAGATTTATAAAATCATTTCAAATGTGTTAGCAAATCATATGAGTTTGGTGATGGATAAAATAATCTCAAAACGCCTTGGTAAGGGGTCGGCAAATTTTGGATTCAATTTTGATAGCGAATGAGTGTTTGGACAGCCGGTTGAGGGATGGCATTCCGGGAATCCTTTACAAATTGGACATGGAAAAGGCCTATGACCACGTGTGCTGGGATTTTTTGTTATATATGTTGAGAAGATGTGGCTTCAGAGATAGGTGGTGTGGTTGGATTTAACATTGTATTTCGACCGCTCGATTTTCTGGTTTAGTTAATGGTAAACCTTGTGGATTTTTTCAAAATTCAAGGGGCTTGAGACAAGGGGACCCATTATCTCCTTTTCTCTTTGTTGCAGTAATGGAGGCCCTAAGTCGCATGGTAGAGGCTGCTGTAATGGGAGGTTTTCTTGCTGATTTTTTAGTGGGTAACACTAATAATGAGGCTTTATCCATCTCCCATTTGTTGTTTGCAGATGACACCTTAATTTTCTGTGATACTAAAAGCAGACAAATTCAAGCTTTAAGGGCTGTTCTTTTTTGTTTTGAAGTTGTTTCGGGACTCAAGGTGAACTTGGATAAATCGGAATTGGTCCCAGTAGGGGAGGTGGAGAATATCAACCTTCTAGCCGAGTTGTTGGGATGCAAAGTGACTGCTCTTCCTATGAAATATCTCAGACTCCTTTTGGGAGCCTCTTTCAAAGCAAAAAATATTTGGGATGGTGTTATAGAAAAGGTAGAGTAAAGGTTGTCAGGTTGAAAGCGGCTCTACCAATCAAAAGGAGAGAGATTAACTCTTATCATAAGTACCCTTTTCAATCTTCCTACGTACTTTCTTTCCTTATTTCCTTTACTTGTGGGGGTGGCTAATCGGATTGAAAAACTATTTAGATCCTTTTTGTGCAGTGGCATGGGTGAGGAGAATAAATTTCATCTTGTGAGTTGGCAAAAAGTGTGCAATCTGAAGGAATTGGGAGGTTTGGGGGTGCGTGACTTGATCACTTTTAATAAAACTCTATTAGGGAAGTGGTTGAGATTCCAATTGGAAGGGACTTCGTTGTGGAGAATGGTTGTGAGTCAGAAGTATGGTTGTATTGGTTGGGGGGGGGCTTTGGAAATTTATTAGAAAGGGGTGGAAGGTGTTGGTTTGATGAATGGTGTGGTGAGAAAGCCCTTTTTTCTGTTTTTCCAGGTGTCTTCAGATTGGCTAGAAACCAGCAGGCCGTTGTCTCAGATGTGCTGTGTCGAGCCAATGATACAATGCATTGGAATATGATCTTTTCTAGAAATGCACAGGATTGGGAAGTTGAGGAAATAGCAGGTTTTTTCAGCTTGCTTTATTCCAAGAGGATAGGAGGAAATGGCAGAGATAGAATGATGTGGAACCATTCGGGGAGTAAAAAAATGTCTGTTAAATCTTTCTATAAGGTGCTGACAAATCATCAGCCCATTGTGTTTAATGGAAGGGTATTTGGAGAGCTCCCGTGCCATCCAAAGTCGCATTTTTCACTTGGACAACAGCTTTAGGAAAGATTTTGACGGCTGACAATTTAAGGAAACGGGGGATGATCGTAATGGAGTGGTGTTCTATGTGTAAGAACGATGGTGAATCGATTGACCATCTTTTTCTGCATTGCGAGGTTGTGAGGGAGCTATGGGCTGGTATATTTAGTAGAGTCGGATTGAATTGGGTTATGCCCAAGAGTATGGTGGAGCTCCTAGCATGTTGGCATAGGCATCATCATAGTTCTCAACTGGCAGTGACATGGAGGATGGTTCCTTCGTGCTTATTGTGGTGTATATGGATGGAAAGAAATGACAGGTGCTTCAACAAGGAGAGAGTCGTGGGGGAATTATGGAACTTCTTTGTATTTTCTTTGGTTTAATGGTTTTCTGCTATAGTTTTAAAGGGAGTGAATGTTCATGAGTTTTTGCTTTCTTTTCAGCTTTCTAAAATGTAATTAGGTGTCTCTTTTGTATACTTCATGTGTACATGGACTTTGCCTAGTTTCATTCGATCAATAAAGTTTCTAACTTATAAAAAAAAAATGCAAAATAAATTATATATGGCACTTTCTTGCACTTCAACGCTTCTTCCTTCTTAGTGTGTTGATAAACCACTTCCTGTTCCTTCTTATCTCCCAAAATTCTTCCAGTTCTTTCTTGTGTTTCAACTCTTCATCCGTATGTCTTTTGAATGCCAATAAAGCAACAGACCGAGCCAATGCTCATAATCAACTTCTGTTACAATTTCATCATTTCATTTTAAGACTGCCATTTTTTTCTTGTTAAAAACCCGGCTCCAATAATGAAGATTGACGGGAGAGAGAATGAAGAAATTGGAGAAGACATCATACTCCTGAGTTTAATCACATTGATTAAATGGCTTTATAGCAACAAGAGAAAATCTATTTATAAGCCTTATTTTTTACACACCCAATACAACGTTGATGTGAAAGCTTTCCACGTCAACTATGCTAACAAATGATTGGTGTTTTGATCTTTTTAAACTTATAATGGGTCCTACTATAAGTGGTGTGTTATCACACCGGCTTATGTGCAGCAAATCCCTGCCCGTAAGATGCAACTATATTGACAAGTAATTCATTGGACAGGCGCTTGATTTTACAAATCAGGTCTCCAACCTCTTTCACTAAAACATAAAACCTACATAACTTCTTGACAAACAAAATGCTAGATTCTCAATTGGACGTGGAGGAAATGAATTCCACTCGTATCTGGCGATTTCTGAAAGGATACGAAATACAAACTTGATGAAAGAACACAAACAGATAGCTACACACATATGAAATGCCATAATAATCCAACTGACAATACGAAAAACACTCTCACAGTCATTTACAAACAAGTAAATAACAACAAAAAAAAGCATACCTGGTTGAGAGGAAGACTCCCCATTCTGTAACCTTGAGCGCGCAATCACATTGGGACTCTGGTCTCTAGATTGCGCACTTCCAGTGGACATACTATCAGAGTTGCTACCATTATCAACCCAATGCTCTTGAAACCCCATCATCCTACTCGGACCCACAGCCTCCTTCTTCTTCCCCCCAATTCCGGAACCAGAGCCCGAACCAGACCCGGCGCCGACGTTACCTGGCCTCGATAAATTGCTGGCGCCAAGAGCCGAGCCCTTGTCGCAGCTCCTAAACCCGAAGAAGCTCTCCTGAGGCAACGGCCCCGATCGCGTCTTTATCCTATTCAATCCCAGGGACGACGCCAGTATTGGAGACACAGACGACGGGGCCTCCGCCGCCGTTACCTCCTTCTTGGCCCTCGCCCCCGAACCCAGAGTTGAGCCGGGCTTTGATGGGCTTTGACTTGGGGTTAAAGTCTCTTTAACTTTGGAATCCTTCTTCTTGGCTCCATCCTTAACTTGAGTTTGTCGGCAACCGGAGGCCAAGCCTCTGGTACCGGAGGGGTGGTCGTCTTTGGAGGTGATAGAGGAGGAAGCTTTGGACTTTTTCTTGTCGGATCGTATGGGCGAGTTGGAGTTGGAGGCGATGGACCGGGGAGAGTTGGAGTTGGATCCGTCGGCGCTGGAGGAGTCGGATTTCTTGGAAGAGGAAGAGGAGAAGAAGCGCCCCTTAAACACCATTTTTCTTCGCGTTCTAAAGCTCAGGGGATCGGAAGGAGCAGCATGGGCGAAGGGCTGCGAAGACTGACATTGAAGCTTGAGAGAGAGAGAGAGAGAGGGAATTCAATTCTAGAGAAAGAGAGATACGGTTGGAAAGTTTGGATTGCGTTACGTGACTGAGGACTTTAGGACTAAACTCACTTTGAAGAGAGAGAGAGAGAGGGGGAGGGAACTGCGTTGAATATGAATGATATTGTCGTCAAACTACATGTTTTTTTTTTTAATATTAAATTTAAAAAAACTATTAACTATTAATAAGAGTTTTTTTTTTAAAAAATTAAAAAACTTGTAACAAATAAATAATACACCTCTAATGTTTTTCTAGTTGATATAAGCTTAATTCATTTGAAAAGGTAAATATAAATACTAAGAACGTATTTGGTAAGTGAATTTTCTTAATATTTGAGAAATTTGAAAAAGAGTTCAAATTTATTTTGAATTGAGTTTTGTTCAAGTGGCTGCCAAGATTCAAAGTTTGTTTGGATATTAATTTTTTTATGGGTATTGGATTTGAGAAATAATATTTGTAATTTTATAATGAGTTTGGATGTTGAAGTGAGTTGAGTTGAGTTGAGATGATAAAATATTGTTAGAATATTATTTTTTAATATTATTATTATTTTAGAATTTGAAAAAATTGAATTATTTATTATATTTTGTGTTGAAATTTGAAAAAATTGTAATGATGAGTTAAGATGAGTTGAGAGTATTTTATGATCCAAACGCAGCCTTAGTGTATATAAATTTTGTCCACTCATTTTAAAAAAAAATGAATAAATTTTAGACCTATGTGAAAAGATCATCTTTTCAATAGTGGAGCACATTTTTTCTTAAAAAAATGCGAGACTTAATACACCTATCATAAGATTATATCTAACCTTACTCGTTAAATTCTGTAAAAGTTCATATGACCACGAAAAGTTGTTACAAAATTGTTTTGTTATGTTTTATACTAGTGGAATGGATAAAATATAACAAGTTCATGACGTTTTCTAGATCCAAACCAAGGGGGAAATTCATTAGGAGGGAAGAAAAAGATAGGGGAGGAGGAGACAAGTGATTGAGGGAGTGCAGAGTGTCAAGAGAAAAAATTGGTGATGTGATATAAATAAGAGGTAAAGGAGCGTAAAGCAATGGGCAGAAGATAAAAGGCACGAATACAGACAACTTTAGTGGACTTTTGGTCAGGTTTCTTTAGGATTTCAGTTTTTTTAAGCTGATGATAGGAGCTCCAATGAGAAGTCCTCATCCAAAACTCTAATATCTAATGTACAAAGAGTATGAGAGATCATGAGAAATTGTAAAACAAGCATGCATATTATAATGGATTATTCCCTCCCCAAACTCTTGTAGACATAGGCCTAGTATTGAACCACGTAAATCTGTGTGTTTATCTCTTTTTATTTTATCCCTATTTATTTATTGTTCATTATTATGGATGTACGTACGGATATCTTACAGTTGCACTGGAATATCGCCGGAGGCTCCATACCACACCGATCGAGACTCAAATCATTATAGCGGGCCGAAAATGACTATTTCTTCAACCTGTTATGTTGATTTTAGGCGTTAACAACGAGCTTTTACAAACATTATTTTGATTTTTTGTTACAAAAATCGAGACAAATAATAATATGAAGTTGGGAAATGAGTTTTTTATTTATTTTTTTAATCCAGCAAGTGTTTAGAAAGTTGTTAAAATTATCTTAAATTTCTTTTCAATTTCTGTCCAAAATGTTTTTATATTGAAATAAATTTAAAAAATAATTTTCATCAAAACAATATGTTCATGTAAAATGTGTTTGAAGGGGAAGGAAGGTACTGAGAGGTCTAAATTTGCTCAATGTGAAATAAAACTTAAATCAAAACATTGCTTTCTGTTATACAATCTATAATGTTTTAAACAAAAAATTTACTATTTTTAGCCACATTATCCATTTCTTAATTAAATAACTATAGTACTTTATATTCTTTCATCTGTCACACTTTGTCTATCTATTTTCTTATAATGAGTAATTAAAGAATTTCAAATAACTCCACGACAAGTTTTAAAAAAAATAAAGAAAAACGATATTTGTAATTTTAAAATGTATAAATTCTACACATTCATTTTTAAAAAAGTAAATAAATTTAAAATCTACATAAAAAATTTATTTTTTCAATAGTAAATATTACTTAAAAAAAAAAGATAAAACTTATATATTTTAAAACTGTAAATACCAATATATCTTTATCCCAATTTGTAGTTTTTTTTTTTTCAAATTTCAACCTTTGAATCTATATCTTTACCCACCCTAACCGCTATTGATTGGTTTAGTTGAAATTAGTTGAGTAAAAGTTGATTAGATGGCTAAAAAAATATAAATCCAATAAAATCCTAAGAAAACGCAGGAATTTTCAGAGTTTTTGGCCAATCCAAATTTCCAATCCAACCCGGTCTCATTCCTTTCCCCGTAAAACAAAAGCTAGAAAGTTTACTGGGAGAAAAAGTCAGCAGTTTAAATAAAAAACGATTTTATCTTATTATTGTAATTTTTTTAAATTAATAATAATAATATTAAAAATAATATTTTATTTAACTTTTAATTTTTAACTTCTATATAAAATTATCTCATCTCATATTATATCACTAAAACAATTTAGGACAACCCGTCTCAAAAAGAGCAATACTACACAATCTCTCAATTTTCATGCACCACATTTTTAAAAAAATTTTTAATTTTTTTTTTGAATTTATTCTTTTTAAATTAAATTAAATTTTCTATTTATTATTCATAGATTAAATATTTAATAATAAAATAATAAAAATTAAAAAAAATATGGTACAAAGATTATGTGAATAATAAAAAATTATGTAGATTTTTTATTTCAAAAGCCAATACCACGCGCTTTATGTGTCTTTCTAGACCTTGAGCTTGCGTCCACACTAAAATTCTTTCTTTTGCACGTAAGGTGTCTTGAGGACAAGCATTGCATGTTCTACTTTGCCCATAGTTACAAGTGTCTGCTCTTTTAGGGTGTATTTGAATGTTGAAGTGAATTGAGTTAAGTTGAGTTATGATGATAAAATATTATTAGAATATTATTTTTTAATATTATTATTATTTTAAAATTTGAAAAAATTGAATTGTTTATTATATTTTGTGTTGAGATTTAAAAAAATTATAATGATGAGTTAAGATGAATTGAGGTGGATTTGGTAACCAAACGCACCCTTAGTTTTAGATTGACATTGACATATAAAACAATCCCAATAAAAGTAAACTTCACAGATTGAAATGCGCTCACGACAATTGAGAAGATGACACTAGCATACATTCAATACAATGTGACTATATTTGTTTTCAATTCATAGATCAAGACAAAAATAACACTTAAGGTTCCGTTTAGATATAAAAATGATTTCATCTTATTATTATAATTTTTTTAAAATTTTTATATAAAATATAATAAACAATTTAATTTTTTCAAATTCTAAATTAATAATAATAATATTTTATTCAACTTTCAGCTAAAACCATCTCATCTCATATCACTATCCGAAACCATTATTGTAAATGTAAATGGTAAACATAAGAAAAAAAGAAGAAATTTACTCTGAAAACATCCATAAGTTTGCTATTCTGAAAGCATCAACCACGCTGCATAGATCATGTCGCATAAAAAAAAAAACTCTCATACTAGTATCAACATCGTCATGAGCCAGGCTATCCCACTAACACATAGATGGCATATACGATTCCAGGTATGTATCCCAATATTGTTAGCAGCAAACAGATCCAGAACTCCACCTGCATTTCCAAAACAAACAAAGAAATTAAGAACAAGCAGTTTAAGCAATCAATCAAAGAGATCAAAGACACAGATCGGCATATATATTGGTTTTATTAGGAAATTCTGGTTTGTGAATTACTCCACAGCCATAACGCAGGAAGACTCCAACAGGTGGTAGGAGTATTGCCAATATCACTTCCAGGAAAGTTTCTGAGCCCATGAATTCCTGCAGAGTTTGATGGAACTTGTGCAATAATTTTTATGGAGTTTCTGCAAAATTTGACAAGGAAAACGGGTTTGAGTTGGATTTAGTAAAAGATTAGTGTATAGTAGGGAGGAGGGGAGGAGGTATGAAAAAGCCAAAGTCAGTTGGAACAGATGTCATAGCTATGGGGTCTCAAAGTGCCACGATGGCAAGGGGTTTGCTGCGTGTAATGTTTTCAGCCATTATGTGTTTCCTTTTGACTCGTATGAAAGGAATGGTGAGTTTGATTCGGAACCAAGTGGGTTTGGCTCCTTATATTCTCTCATATATTTATCCCCTCTGGTATGTGTATGATAAGATTGCCAGATTAGAGATTAGGCTGCGTTTGATTTCCAAAGTCAGTTAAACTCATTTGAATTTAATCTAATTTTAAGTTGAGTTTAACATCTAAATACCCAACTCTTAAATTATTAAATTCATCTCAACTCAAAACTTTCTTAGACGTGAGACCCACAACCTTTTTCAACTTAAAACATCTTTATATGTGGGATCCACAACCCTTTTTCAATTTTTTATAAAAAATATTAAACTCATCTTAATATTCAAATATACTTTAAACTCAGTTTAGATGGATCCCACATAAATCCCTCCATTACTTAACTCACTACTATTCATAAAGAATTCAACTCAACTAAATTTAACTCAATATCTAAACGTAACCTAAATATTATTTTTGCTTTCTATACAACTTTTGGCATAACATTGTAGAATTTATTTCTTTTAATTATCAAAAAAAACATTGTAGAATGCAATCTCTCTCTATTGCTAATATTAGTTCTTGATGATTCATTGTTATTAACATATTTTTTTATAAATGATTTGTACAAATTTTAAATAGATAATTTTCGTATAATTTCTTTATAAAAAAGTAGATATCACTTTGAAAAATTATAAAAAGAAATCTAATTTTTCTACTGATGGCTGCTTTAGATTATGAGATGAAATGAAATAATTTTATATGAAAGTTGAAAAAAATATTGTTAAAATATTATTATTATTTTGAAACTTGAAAAAGTTGAATTACAATTTAAAAAAGTTAAATTATTAATTATATTTTATATAAAAATTTTAAAAAATTATTATGATAAAATAAAATAAGATATTTTCTGAATCCAAATAGGGTCTAAAACTCACTTTTCAACAAAAAGCTTGTGCAAGACTTATTGTAAAACCTATACCTAACATTACTTTTTTTTTTTTTTAGTCTACAAGTTAGACAGATTTCGAGAGTAAACATACCATTTGTTTCGAAATTTATCACAATTATTAAAAAAATCAAGATATAAATATTTTTATGCTAATTCATCTGACATATCAGTGATAAGAAAATGAAAAATACTTTAACCATAAAAAGAAAATGAAAAAAATGAGAAATTGACATGACTTGATGACTTAATATGGTCTTCTAAATTATAAGATTAGTAAAATAAACTTAACGTATTACATAAAATTACGT
>NC_049906.1:32260496-32374966 GCF_001411555.2 Juglans regia | reverse complement strand
TAGGGTTTGGCATTGTTGATGGAGGCGACGTAATGGTTTGGCTAGATAAAATGGAGGCGACTGGTGGTTTTCCATTGTTGATGGAGGCGATGGAAATAAGGGAGAGACGTTTTCGGGAGAGAATGAGGCTTAAAGAAGACAAAAATGAGGGAGAAGGAATAACAGATCTAGCAACTGGTGGTTTGTCATTGTTGATGGAGGCGACGGATTTTCAAGGGAGAGGGAGGCTTGACGAAGACAAACACAAGGAAAAATGGAGCAGATCTACTTTTTCGCTTGAAAAAGATGATTTTTTTTAATCTATTAAGTCATGCCACATGGGATGCCACGTCAAGCAGGATGGTCAAGCGGGAAGGGCAAGCGGTGAGCGTAGTTTTTTCCTTAACTTTTTAGGTTAAAGTGTATGAAGTAAGTTGAGATAAATTTAACTTTTTATGGAAAGTTGAAAAAGTAGTGGGTCTTATCAATAATTGGTTTGAGATGAGTTTGGTTCAACAATCAAACACAACCTAAAATATGGTGATCTGGGTATTTTACGTAAACATGATATGGAGAAGACTTATGATTATGTTAATTAGGACTTCATACAATACTTACTTGGGAGGTGTGGATTTAAGGAGATATGGTGCGGATTTAAAGAGATATGGTGCTATTGGATTAGATATTGCATATCTAGAGTGAGGTTCTCAATTTCGATGAATGGTAGTCTAGTTAGCTTCTTCAATAGCTCTCGCAGACTAAGGCAATGTGATCCTCTGTCTAAGCTTCTTTTTGTCATTGTTGTGGAGTTGTTTAATGGAAGAGACGCGCTGCGGAGCGGTCCGACTATTAAACTGAGAATAACAGCTCTCCATTCACACGATGACACGTATACAAAAACACAACAAACCCATTAGACCTCGCCACACATAATCACAAGCAATTCACAGAATCAGTTTTCAATCTTACTCACGATTTCTTTTCTTCGTCTTCGTGCACTTCCAACCCGCATCCTTGCTGTGCCACCAAGCCCACCGCCCACCGACCAAGACTTTCAAGGTTCCACCACCACCATCTCATTCTTTTCACCCTGGAGAACAGAGACACCCCCAGATAGAGAGAGAGAGAGATTCAGCAAAACAGAAACAAAATTAGGATTTTTTCTAATTACGTTACTCATCCCCCCGATTCTTCCAACTTAGATTTTTCTACTACTAACCCAAAATACTCCAAGACAAACAGTTCTTTATTATCCCATTGCCACTATCTCTTTCTCATTCTCCAAAAGTAATAAACTCCGAGACATAGATGGAGATAATTGGATCAAATTGATAAGTCAGAGATTGGGAATTTAAGCTATGGACTTAGACAGTGGCAACAAGCGTGTGTTCCAACGGCTGGGTGGGGTCGTTCCCACGGCGGTGCAAATAGTAGAACGGTTAGGAAGCTGAAGAGAGTATCCAAGATTTGTAAATTTTGGGTTCAGGGGAGTTGTGGCTACAATGAGCAGTGTAGGTTCTTACATTCTTGGAGCTTGGGAGAGGGTTTTTTGATGCTAACGCAGCTCGAGGGGCATCAAAAGGTGCAGTCTGGGTCGAGCGCCGTGCGGGATGGCAGTGGTGTTAAGATCTTAAGCTCGTCAGGGATGGAGTGGAAGAAGTTCAAAGGGAGGCATATGAGTGAGGAAGAAGGGGTGTAATGGATTCTCTGATCGGGTGTATGCAGATGTAGAATAAATATAATAAATCGCTTACATGTCATCGTGTGAATGGAGGGCTGTTTTTCTCAATTTAATGGACGGACCTTTTCCCATGATTTCTCTGAATGGAATGATATATGCTATGGTTGCATGTGACTTTATGATCGGGTTTTCGGTTGGTGACACCAATTGAGGTACTCTTAACATTTTTCATTTATCATTTGCAAATGATATTTTGACATTTTGTGACGCAAACCAAAATCAGATTCGTTCTTTAAAAGACATTCTTACTTTGCTTTGAAGTTGTGTCTGATTGAAAATGAACTTATTCAATCGGAGTTGGTTCCATTGGGAAACGTTTGCAATCTCCAAACGTTGACCAACACTCTTGGATGCAAATGTCTTATCCTTTCTCATGAGATAACTTAGCCTTTTGTTGGGGCCTTTTTCATGGCTAAATCTATTTGAAATGAGATAATAGAGAAAATTGAACATAGATTGACTGGTTGAAAGAGATTATAGTTGTCAAAAGGTGGTAAGACCACACTAATCAAGAGCACTCTATCCAACTTACCAACTTATTTCTTATATTTGTTCCCAATTCCATTGAGTGTGGCTATACAAATTGAGAAACTCCATTGTGATTTCCTTTGGAGTGAATTAGAGGATGAGTTCGAGTTCCACCTGTCCAAGTGGGATAAGGCATACTCTCCAATCTCTATTGGTGTGCTAGGAATTAAAAATTGGAGGGTATTCAATTGGACTCTTTTTGAAAAATGTATGTGGCGGTATAACATGGAGAGTGAACCTTTATGGAAGTTGGTGATTTATTTCAAGTACGGGGTACGTAGGGGTGAAGCACTAGGAAAGTATAAGGGGTTTATGGAGTAGGAGTTGGGAAGCACATTAGAAGAGGTTGGAGGGTTTTTGCTCAACACACTAGAATTGTGATGGGAGATGGATCTAGAATAAGATGCTGATATGATTTATGGTGTGGAGATAGAGCCCTTAAAGATACATTTCCTACAGTTTTTCAAGATTGTGTGTGAAAAGGAAACCTTAGTGGTGGACCTCATGAAGATTTATGGTGGTTCAATCCAATGGAATGTGAGCTTTTTTAGGGTGAACCATGATTGGGAAGTTAGTAGCTTTTATGATTTTTTCAAACTCTTATACGTCGTGAGATTGAGAACTTAGGGAACTAACAATTTATGGTGGGTATCAATTAGAAAAGGTAAATTTTCTGTTTGTTCCTCTAAGACCCTCACAAATCTGCTGCACAATCACTTTTCAAGAAGAAATAATTGGAGAAACAAGGTGCCTCTCAAGGCACTATGTTTCGCTTTAACAACTTCTTCAAGCAAGATTTTGACAATGGATACTTTACAGAAACGTTAGGTGATTGTTGTGGATTGGTGATGTATATAAAAAATGATGAAACTGTGAATTATCTTTTGCTAAATCGTAAGGTCGCAAGAGCATTATGAGATGATGTCTTTAGAATAATGGAGCTAGCCTGGGTTATACCTACTATTGCGGTCGAGCTTCTAGCCACGTAGACGACTTTTGGCGATATTCCACAAATCACAACGGTGTAAAAGATGATTTGTATATGTATTCTATAGTGTCCATGAAATGAGCAAAGTGTTAGTACTTTTGAAGAAAAAGAGTTTCATTGGAAGATATTATATTATTCTTTGTTAAAACTTTATTTCTATAAGCTCAAGTTCAAGATATTTTTACGTGCTTATATAAATAGCTAAAAAATGCTTATATAAATAAGAAAGAAAAAATTGGAAAAAAAAAAGCTTCGAAGCGATTTTTGCTCGGGACAAGCTTATGGCTCGTAGGGGTAAGGCAGCGAGCCCCATCGCTGCGTCATACCCGTCGTGAGGCAATTTCCACCATCTCCATGAATCTTGGCCAGTCTGTATCTGGAGTCTCTATCACGGGAAGCGGTGCTTGAGACAGACTCTTTATATATACCAGCCGCCCGCATCCATATATATATATATAAAAATATATATATACGCATGAAACGACGTCGTTTCATGCGTATATATTTTTTTTTAAAACCCAGGCATGAAACGACGTCGTTTCATGCCTGGGTTAATTAGCCCCCCCCGATTCCCTCCCTCGGCCTCGCTCACTCTCAGACCCTCACTTCTCTCATCTCTGTCTCTCCGCTCAACCCTCCCTCTCTCTAAGTCTGAGTTTCCGGCGCCGCACCCAGCTACCAGCGGTGGCTTCAACGTCGCCGTGCGCATCCGCCCATCCGGTCCGTTTCTCTGCATCTCACCGAAGATCCGAATCCCGAAAGGTAAGAAACGACGAAACCCATTTTATTTTGTTGTGATTTATATTTTTAATGGAGATTGGAGGAAGGATGGGGTTTATCGGAGATGGAGGATGGGATTTTTGTGAATTGTGTGCTGTGGAGCTTAGATTGTGCATGTGTTTTGGTTTGAAATTTGAATGAGTTCGTGAAATGCATGTGAATTGTGTTTGATTTCTCATTTCTGTAATTATTTCGGTTTGGAATCTTTGGATTGAAATTAATTGTGTAATTAATTTGGAATGAAACCCCTAATTTAATTTAGGGCTCAAATCCGAAACCCTAAATTAATTTAGGGCTCAATTCCGAAACCCTAGATTAATTTAGGGGTTTCAATCTTTGAAACCCCTAAATTAATTTAGGGTTTCGAAATACCCTAAATTAATTTAGGGGTTTCAAAGATTGAAACCCCTAAATTAATTTAGGGATCAAATCCGAAACCCTAAATTAATTTAGGGGTTTCAATCTTTGAAACCCCTAAATTAATTTAGGGTTTCGAAATACCCTAAATTAATTTAGGGCTTTCAAAGGAGAAAAATCAGTAGAGAGCAAGCATGATTTGGAATTAATTCCGAAAAGTCTCATGCTATACTTTCATTCTTTGAGTTAAATCATACTTATCTAAAAAATTTAAACTCCAAAAAATCTAAACTCTTAGGAGATGATAAATTCATCGTTGGCATGTGGGGTCAAATATATAGCATCCAAAGCCTCGTATTAGCTAGAAAATGAATTTGATATTTTCAATGGGAGGTAAATGAGTTTTAGGCCCCATTTCACAATTTCTTTTGCATATCCATTATGCTATGAAGCCTATGATAATTTGGATTTTCTGCTGCTTCTTGAAAATCATATCCAATATTAGTAGTAACAATTGTTGTTGTTATTATGGAATGATCTCTGTGTGTGTGTGTACACATTTGAAGACATGCAGTCTTCTTGCGAAGCTGGGTGCACATGCATATTGGTTAAGTGGCACCCCTTTTTATGTCAACTTGTATGTATATATATATATATAAATAGTTGGATAGTATATACAACTAATAAGCAAATAATTGTTTATATATAATTGTATGTAGCTAGAAGGTGTCAAATTGGATTCAATACCTCCTTTGTGAGGACTTGCTTTCATTATATAGGCACTGCCGTGCATGTTACAAGGCTATATTATTTTTTTATTTCTCATTTCTTTGTTAATATTTTATAATTTGTTGGATGTGGACTTTTCCACCTTACTTAAATAAAGGAAACATCCATATTTTCTTGCCTCATATAGTGTATTTGTTAATATACTTTATTAACAACATATAGTGTATTTGTTGTTAATATACTTTATTACATTTTATAACCAAAGTACACATATATATATATGAATGTAAAGTGATAGTGTGATACTTTTTGTTATTCTACTTTTATTTTATGTTCATTATATAGTTATGTTTTCTATTATTTCAGATTTCTTGTTTGCTTTAGTTCATGGATATTCCAGCGGATTCGAGTGCGAGCTCTCCTTTTCAGGCCGAGGGCACCCCTACCCCTACACCTACACCTACACCTACCCCTCCTACTCATACCCCTACCCCTAGCCCTACGACACCTTGCCCCGCCCCCAAGCCCAGCAAGAAACCTGCTTCAATAGTTTGGACTCATTTCACCAAATTAGAGGGTGGTGACTCAAGTAACCCCCAAGCCAAGTGTAACCATTGTGGCAAAATTTATGGATGCCACTATAGGAAACATGGCACCTCTCAATTAAAGGTGCACTTAGAAGAGCAATGCAAAAAAAGTCCAATATTAAGATCATTACAAGATAAAAGCCAATCTAGGCTAGAAGTTGGACTTCAAAAAATGGCGGATGGGACTAGTGGGGGTGCAAGTTTGAGGGGGTATACTAAGTATGATCCCGATGAGTGTAGAAGACATCTAGCTCGTATGGTCATAATGGACGAGCTACCTTTTCAAATTGTAGACGGGAAAGGGTTCCAGGCGTATTCTCACTACTTGGAACCAAGGTTTAATATTCCCTCTCGCCACACGGTGGCAAAGGATGTAAAAAAGCATTTTTACATTGAAAAGGAGAAGTTGAGGGGTCAATTGGCAGATCAATTTGTTTGTCTCACCACTGACACTTGGACATCGATCCAAAATTTTAATTATATGTCTTTGACTGTGCATTTTATTGATTGCCATTGGACATTACACAAGAAAATCATAAAATTTTGTAAAATCACCGATCATAAGGGTGAGACAGTTGGGAAGGCCTTGGAGGCTTCAATAAAAGAGTGGGGTTTGAGCCGAGTTGTTACAGTCACAGTCGATAATGCCTCGTCTAACGATGTTGCATTAGGACATTTGAGAACTTATCTTAGAGAGGCAAATAAGACACTTATGGGTGGTGAGTGTCTGCATGTGAGATGTGCAGCACATATTCTGAATTTGATTGTCAGTGATGGTTTGAGAGATCTTCATGACTCGATTGCTCGAGTTAGGACTGCTGTGAGATGGGTGAGATCTTCTCCTTCAAGGTTGGAGAAATTCAAGGTTGCTGCGAGATCTGCGGGTCTAACATCTAAGAATGGTCTTTGTACTGATATGCCTACACGATGGAACTCAACATTTCTGATGTTAGAGGCGGCCCAAGAATATAGGCTGGCATTTGCATTATTGGGTGATGAAGACATCCAATATGTAAAATATTTTGATGATCACGGGGGATTGGGGAAACCCGTAGCTGATGATTGGGAAGTTGTAACTATTTTTGTAGACTTTTTGAGGCTTTTTTACGATATCACCACGAGGCTATCTGGAACTTTGTACCCTACATCCAATGTTGTATGCCAGCAAATATGTAGGGTAAAAGAAGAATTAGATGACATGGTCGCGGGTGGTCACATTAGGCTGCGGGAGATGGCATTGATTATGAGGTCAAAGTACGACAAGTATTGGGGAGATTTAACTAGGGCTAATATTTTGTTATATGTAGCTGTCGTCTTTGACCCGAGGTATAAGTTGGATGGCATGATATTTGGATTGGGCCTTGCGTACGGGCAAGTATGGGCGGAGCTTATTGCAGCAAGGGTTCGGGAAACCCTTACTAGATTATTTGATGAGTTTTCCACCTTGCGGGGTGGTAATATTGCGGCACCTACATCTACCCCCTCAGCCTCAGGCTCACAGTTTCCTGAAGTCGAGAGTGGGAAAAGGCGTAGATTGGAGTGGGGTGAGAGGTATGAGCAGGCCCCCTTCCTCCGGACTTCTGTAGAGGCTCAGTCAGAGATAGACAGATACTTAGCAGCAGAGATGCTACCATTTTCACGAGATTTCGATATATTAAGTTGGTGGAAGGTGAATGCTGTGAAGTATCCCATCCTTGGAGAGATAGCCCGCTCACTTTTGGCCATCCCTGTTAGCACAGTAGCCTCAGAGTCGGCCTTTAGCACCGGAGGACGTGTATTAGATTCATTTCGGAGTTCATTAGCTCCTGCCACTGTGGAGGCTTTGATTTGCACCCAGAATTGGATCAAGGGAACTCCAATTCATGTTCCGGATGTTCTTGAGTATGAGGAGGCCGACGTCGAGGAGGAGGGTGATGATCAATCTGGATCTGGTATTTATTCTAATTTCTTATTTTCATTTATTTATTTTCATTTAATTGGTATTCATTAATTTCATTTCAAATTTAATACTTATAGTGATACATGAGACGGCGTCTACGGCTACCTCCGATGCAGTATGACTTTTGTATTGGACTCACCATTGCCATGGTTTGCATAATTTCTTCCCTAATTGTTTGTTTATAACTTTTTAATTCTAATTTGTTTTATTTTTAACTTATTAATATTTCAGGTTTTTTGACTTATTAACTTTTATTTTTAACTTATTGATTTTCAGTCTCGCAGCAGTCGCTCAGTGAACTCACAACTACGGCTCCACCCCTAAAATTAATTTTCTTAATTTACAATTATTGTAATGTTGCTACAATAGTTAATTATACAATTTGTAATATTTATTTTTTTTAGAAGAGTTTGTAATAGTGTAATAGTTTATTAGTTCTCTTAATTTGTATAATTGTAAACTATTTATTGTAGCAGTGTCTTATTGCCTTAGTGATGAATATTACTTAATTATTTAATAGTTAAAACTTAATATCTACTTATCAAAAAAAAAATATTTCTTTTTTGTTTTTAATTTTATATTTTTTTTAATATAAATAATGGGCCCAAAGTGGCCAAAAACGAATTCTGGGCCCAAAGGGGCCCAAAAACTGATTCTGGGCCATTTATGGCCAGAAAAAAGTACTGGGCCGGAGGCCCAGTACTCAGTACGGGGGTGCGGACGGGTGGGGGTCCACCCCCACGGGGTGGGGAAAAATCCCCATATCTGAGGCAGGAGGGGTGGCCCCGCCCCGTAGGGGGCGGGTATCACCCCTATAAACAAGTAAGTCGAAATAACACGAAGCGATATCCACCCATTGGTATCACCACTCACCCAAAACCCCATTAAAACCTCCCTTCTTCGAGAGAGATCTGATTCAACCGATTCGATTCTCTCGATATCAGACGCCATGAGAAGAGCTTCTACTCTTGCATCCTCCGTCCTCTCCCGGACCCTCGCTACCGCCCACGGTGGAGTCAATTCAGCCACCGTGAATCACCGGCTCCTCCAGGTGGCGCTCTTCGGCAGCACGGGTGGTTCGTACGCCCGTGGTAGGTGGTTCTCTTCCTTCACTGGCTCTCCGGCTCGATCCGTGTCTGTCGGCGTCGCTGGTGCGCTGCTCTCGGTAGCCGCAGCGGCCACGTCACTCTCCCAGGAGGTCCACGCGAAGGAGCCACCGCCGACTGAGCTCGTCCCGAAGGACGTCATTCTTTACCAATACGAAGCTTGCCCCTTCTGCAACAAAGTTAGAGGTAAGAATCTCTTTGGCTGATCTGTCTTGAACTTATAAATAAGTGAAAATCTTGTTGCATCGAAATCTAAGTTCCAATTCTTACCTCTAATTGGTGATTAGCAATGAGTAGTAGGCTTAATGTTTTGGGTGGGTTTTCATGTATGGAACTGCGAAATTCTGTTTTTCTTCTTCTTCTTTTTGGGATCGTGGGCTTTTATTTTTGTTGAAAAAGAAGTTGAAATCCACCTTAATTGTACCCATTTCTCATTTTTAGCAAGTTAGGGTGATGCTTCTAAAGGCCTTGGCGTCCAACAGTGGGAAAAGTACATAATATATCTCTTGCCAATGGTAGGACTTCTCACATTTATATGTTTATAGTTATGAAACGTATTTTCCGTCCAAATTTCTTACTTGTGATGACGAGGAATCCTGGAAACCGTGCAAACTTTTACCCTGTTAAACACTGGACCTGTGTAGGACGTCCCCATCACACGGATCAGGAAAATCATTGCCTTTTTCACCGCAGCCCCAAAACATGTTTGCACCCAAGGGTTCGAACCTTGGACCTAAAGGGAGCGTAACACCAAGATGAAGGTTCTTACCACTTGAGCCAACCCTTAGTCGATAAGATTTCTTATTTAAAAAAGGGCAATACCAAGTTAAAAACTTTAAGAGATTGTTTTATAAATTTGAAAGTCCATAATTTTATAGTTAGGTTCCTAGTTGAAGCAAGTTTTTTGGGTTTATGCAATTTTTTAGATTTATATGTCCATAGGCTGGAAGTTTTTCTTTTCTTAAACAAAAAATATTAGTTTACCAAGTATCTAGTCTCCTTAAATCTCATACATTTCTCTCTTTGTCAAATTGACAAAATAAAATAAAACCATCTGAATATTTTTTTTCTGATAAGTAAAAAATTATATATATCAAAAGGAGAAATCAAGTACACTGAATGTATACAAGAAAATACCTTGTCCAAAATGATCCAAAAAGTCCCTAATGACCCAAAAAGCCTGTGGAAAAACAACCCAAAATACATCAGACCCGATCCCAACCCCCTGTTTCCCGTAGAACTAAAACTCTACCTGAACACCCAACCCCAACCCCTTGATTCCTCCCGTCTTCACAATGCCCTCCCTTTAGACTTCCCTCTAGATGAGCTACCACTCTTAGCGTCGTAGTTGATTGCCCAGGAAAGACGCTGTAAAAACCATCTGAATATTGTCATACAATGCTATAGAAGGTGACAATGATGATTATTCAAGTAATTAAGTTTTTTCCCTATTATCATTTTGAGCTAAGCTTAAAAATATGGTCCTAGGAGCCTATATATATATATTTTTATCAGTGGGCCTGTATTTATAAGCAAAAACCTATTTCTATATTTTTAGCATCCTAACTTTTCAATTTTTGTTGTTTCGGGATATTTTTCTTTTGGCAAACAAAATGAATTCTTTGATTTTTTTTTTTAAATTGTGTTGGTTTGATTCTGTTATCTGTGCTTCTGGGAAAAAAGTATGAGTATCTCAATATGAGCCGACTTTGGTCTATTCATTATTTCTGAAAATACTCATTTTTGTAAATTTTTATAATTATAGAACTGTTAATGATAATTGACAAATAAATCTTTATCTTACCCATCGGAATTTTAATTGAAAAATTGACAGTGATGATGAATTTACAATTTTAAATGCCAGTTCTGCTTCAGAAATTCTTGATTGATAGAGCTATTTGTGATCTGAGTGCATCATTGCATCGTTTCTTCAAATAACATATAGTGTTTTCAAACCTTTCCATTTTGTGTTGAAATTGGCTTCCATCTTTTTGTATTCATGTTGGTTTACTTCAAATATGATATTTTGGTGTTTTATTTCACCCTTTTTGCTAATTTATAGAATTCGTACATATTATTTCATTTAGTTAGAATTCGTCCTGTTTTCAGGGAGAACCTACGTGAGGCTGTTATATCATGACATGATATTATTGGACCATTCTTAGAGCCAATTGATGATGATGTGGGTGCTTATTGGATTATACTCAAGCAAATTTAATTTATGCTTTATGTTTTATCTTTTGAAGTCATGACTCTAGATGGGAGTGGTTGTTATTGTGCAAGTTACCTCTTGATGTGTTGGTGTTGTTTTGTATTACGCTTTTTACCAGTTGGTGATGATATTTCCTTGCCATCCCAGCCTTTCTAGACTACTATGACATACCATACAAAGTCGTGGAAGTCAACCCAATTAGTAAGAAAGAAATCAAATGGTCTGACTATAAAAAGGTGCCTATATTGATGGTAGATGGGGAACAGCTGATTGACTCATCAGGTACTTGCCATTCATTGAACATAGGCTTGTTTTTACTTGTTGAGTTCCATTTTAAGTATTCATTAAACTCGTATATGGCATGCTGGCAGTTATCATTGACAAGCTGGGTCATAGGATTCATCCAGAAAAAAGGGCCGTGTCAGAGATGGATGATGATGAAGAGACAAAGTGGCGCCGGTATTTTGTTTTAGTACTTCATGATTTTTAACCCTTGGCTAAGCATATGTGAATGATTTGAGTACTTCTACCTGTTGCCTTAAATAATTCTGGTTAATGGCATACATTGTGAATTAGAAGCTGGTAGGAAAATGATATGTTTACATGTTCAAGAGTTTATGACAATATATTATGTACATAAGAACGTCTAAACATTCCCTAATATTTATTTTTGTATGCACTACCATGTGTATAGACACAGATGCCTACATATGTGTTATAAAAAATAATGTAAGTACCTTTGATTTTTGAAGACATTCTAAAATAATGCTCTCCTCCTGCTGCCTTGTGTTATTATTTCTTAGCTTCCACAGCAGTTGAATGGTATACCCTTGCTTTATCATTTCAAGTCTTGATCAGGATTTAGTAGGCATTACAAGTACAATGATGGCTTTTGAAAATTACAGTCTTCTAATTTTATGCCTTGATGGTGTAGGTGGGTTGACAGTCACTTGGTGCATATATTATCGCCAAACATATATCGAAATGCTTCTGAGGCACTTGAATCCTTTGACTACATCACAAGCAATGGTAAGAAATGCATGAATCCATTAAGAATTTATTGGTATTTTCATTTCTTAATCTAGACAACAAAAAGGGTATTTTGTACATTTCTATCGAATAAATGAGATGCTTAAATTCTCTTTTTTGAGAATCATACTTATAAAAAAAAAACAATTCTCTTTTTTGAGAATCTTGTGTTAAGACCCCAATGGAAAGAATAGTAATATTGATACTAAAAGAGAATCAAGAACAAGAAGATGAAGATAATGGCTACACTTTGGAGTATTCGAGGTCTCCAATTCCTCCCAAATGAAAATATAAGTTTCAGCAATAATTTTCCAGATCCTTTCCACCTCCTTTTCCCTCCTCTTATACTCTTCAGGAATAACAAACTAGACTAATTAATAAAAGACACGTGTACTGTAAAATACTGAATTACAAAAGGGCAAACTGGTAACTAAGTAATATTCTGAAAATAACTAACTAGCTTCTAGAACACTTGGAGATTAAACACATCGTTCCATTCTATCATCACGTCACTTATCCAATCTTCTTCCACGTTACATTTTGCCACCAAGGTTTAAGGTAATGGGCCGATATTGTAGTAAAGTACTTGGCTCTCAACTGATCTGCATTTTCCTCATGGGCCTCATAACAAACTCCCCCACTCAAAGAACCTTGTCCACAAGGTTAAGAGTATTGGTGCAAATCAATTGTCTAACCACCGGGGTCAAAGACATGTATGTTATTTTCACCCATAGATATCCCTGCCAGCATGGATGCTTTAGTACATACAGCCACAATTGTTGTAAAGGAAGGTGTGAGTGAGATCATTTCCGAGCCAAGTAGGATAACCATAGTCTTGATATCAAGTGGAAAATTGGCTGATAGTAGAACTCTGCAAGCATGCTTCTGCACAGGGTCATCAGTCAAGGCATAGAGTGAGTTGTAGTTTAGATCAGCAGGTTCACCCAGACAACACAACACTCTATTATGTAAAACTCCTCTTAGGAGGCAGACGAATATGCTTAATTGTAGCATGTAAACAATTCCAACAACCCCATGAACCAGTGAGCTTGCTAAAGGAGAAGCTGAAAAGAATTTAACTCCTTGAGCCGGGGACTCCCCAAACATCCTTATGAAACCGATATCTATCCACCTGCTGCACATCAGAGGAAAAAACTCCAGGTTCAAGGACCAGAAGGAAAACAACTTTTATCATGGTCATCAAATGCCTTATTGTTGCCAAAGACTGCTTGAAGAGAGATGGAAATGTCTTTGCTATAGAAGTAATACCGTATAATCTCCCCAAAGTCAAAGGCTCACCTTTAGTGTATCGATTCAACTCATCAATGCCAAGATAGAAGAGAACTAGGGGAAGGATAAAAATATATCCAACAACGAGAGTGGTAACATAAAAAAAAACCATGATTCTCCAAGGCATATAAGTAATAGAGTTGCAACTAGCAATGCCAATGGCGTAGCATATGGATGGACTGATAAAAACGCATCCCCACTATTCCATCCCAACCATTCCAGAGGTGGTGGAAGCTTGTCATTTTCTATTTTACTGAATGTACCCATGTGCTTCTCTAATACCTTTATTGAGCCTTTAAGTAATGCAAATGGGTTGTTCCCTGGGTTTATTAAATTTGCTTCAGTTACTTGTGAGGTTTGATCCTCAGAATCACCCCCGTACTCCACCCAAATTTCTAGACTCTGCTTTCCCACTAATTTCTCATCCACACATTCTTCCTTCCATTTGGACATTTCCATTAAAACCCCAATTTTCATAGGTCCTTTCCGCGTTCCCCCACCAACACAAAAAATGTGCCTACGCATTTTATCGAACATGTGGAGTGCAAAATCCGTACAACCATGCATACCTTGGCTCGCGGCATACTCAACAAGAAGATGGTTGGATGTTAAGCCGTTGTTGGCGGCAGTGGGAGGTGGCTCTTGATCAGCCTCGCGTTTGGCATACGTGGTGCAGCCGAGCTCTTCCTCGCTGAACATAGCAGCAACAATTGTGCAGAACGCCCAGCAACTCGCACAACTCTCTTGATCTGTGACGTCAACGACGACACCTTCCTTCCTCCAGTCAACGAACTTTGGTACCCTATCGCCGACACAGGGCTCATACGGGTCGCTGCTTGGCCTCGAGAGTCTCCTCTTGGAGTTGAACTTGGCACCTAGGGACGTGGTCTGGTACTCCTCGTTGGTCATATCGGCAACCCGGTTCAACCTAAGCTTGTAGGCCAGGTTCTCCTCAGTGTCATGTTCGTCGATGAACCAGAGATTGTCGTTGAAGATCTCGAACCTTTTCTCCTTGTTTGGAATCAATTGCAGAACCCTTAACAGCAACAATAATAAACGAGAAGACCGTATAGCCTCCTGATATAAGGATGAGAGTGATCGTGGAAGATGGTTTGTTGAGGGGGTTCCCATTTGGAATAGTGGTGGAATCTGACTTGTGAAAAATTGGCGAGTGTGAATATCCGGATCAAAAATCCATAATCCAGCACTAGAACCCTTGGTATTTCGGGCAAAAATCCCTACAGGAAGATCTCGATGGTAATCTCCATTTCGATGAACATCACCCCTGGTTTCACACTTAGTAATTTCCCCATGAAGAAGTGGCCGTGATGCCCGATCTTCTGAAGTTTGAGAAATTAATTTTTGTTCTGTGTTTCTAAGAACAAGTGGAAGAGAGATTTCATCCGTGGTCACTGCTATTATCTCTTCCACCTCCTTTGCAGCATCTTCTTCTAAGCCGTCCTCCACAGTCTCTACTGCATCTTCTACAACTACAGATTTTTCCTTGGCCACCCTTGCGTTCCCTTTAGGGATTTCGTTGAAATCCTGTGCAATTTCATGAAGATGCTCCTGAATATTAGGGACATTTGTTTCCTCTTCTTCGTCTAAAACTACAGAATTTTCTATTCCTTTCGAAAAACATGCTGATTTTTGTTTCATCAACTTTTCAATCATAGTAGTCCGATTAGGAATATTGTGTTGCTTTGTCAACCAGTGAAGCAGCAAATCTCTCAAATCGTTCAAGTCGTTTTTAAGCTCCTGAAGACTCTTTTCATTAGAGTCTATCCCCCGTTGCAGGGCTTCTTCTTGCTGCTCAAAACATATTTTGTCCTCCATAGATCGTCGGCTCTGAATACCAATTGTTAAGACCCCAATGGAAAGAATAGTAATATTGATACTAAAAGAGAATCAAGAACAAGAAGATGAAGATAATGGCTACACTTTGGAGTATTCGAGGTCTCCAATTCCTCCCAAATGAAAATATAAGTTTCAGCAATAATTTTCCAGATCCTTTCCACCTCCTTTTCCCTCCTCTTATACTCTTCAGGAATAACAAACTAGACTAATTAATAAAAGACACGTGTACTGTAAAATACTGAATTACAAAAGGGCAAACTGGTAACTAAGTAATATTCTGAAAATAACTAACTAGCTTCTAGAACACTTGGAGATTAAACACATCGTTCCATTCTATCATCACGTCACTTATCCAATCTTCTTCCATGTTACATTTTGCCACCAAGGTTTAAGGTAATGGGCCGATATTGTAGTAAAGTACTTGGCTCTCAACTGATCTGCATTTTCCTCATGGGCCTCATAACATCTTGTATGATTAGATGTTGGTCGTAGGTATTAGGGGGCATTTCATCCTATTCTTCTTTTCTTGACTTCTTGATTGTCCATTTTATGTTGAATAAATGCGATTGTGAAATTCTCTTTATTGAGAATGTTGTATGATTGGATGCTGGAGTAGGCAGCAGGGGGCATTCCATCCTTTTCTTCTAATCCTCCACTTCTGTCTTTTGCTAAAAATGTGCCAAAGCTTTGGCCTGTCATGTCTTTCTAGACTAGTTTTTTTTTTTTTTTTGTAATTTTTTTATGGTGTGCCGTGTTTGATACATCTGATCTGTTATCTTCTGGGGTTATCACAAACTGTGGATCCGTGTGGCTGGGTGGGTGGGGAGGAGACATGTACTCTCTGTTACCATTCTACATATGTTTGGAATTTTGTACCAATTGTTCTTCTCCTGCTCCTAAATTCTCAAGTGAATGATTAACTTGAGCTTTAGATATTGTGTGATAACATTAATTCTCACAGCGATGTCTTATAATATTGCAGGTAATTTTGGCTTCACAGAAAAAATCACAGCGAAATATGCTGGAGCTGCTGCTATGTATTTTGTGTCCAAGAAATTGAAAAAGAAATATAACATCACTGATGAACGTGCAGCCCTCTATGAAGCTGCGGAAACATGGGTGGATGCTCTAAATGGCAGGGATTTCCTTGGTATGCATTCGTGACAACCGCATTAGCATGCAATACATTTCATTCAATTTATGTTTTCTTTTGGGTTGGTTTGATTAGTACATATGCTTGATGAATATTGAGCACCACCCCTGTAGATATCACTGCTAACTTCATTGCTCACAAATGTCCCAACTACATTCTGTAGAGGGCAAATATCTCCCCAAGCATCAGGTTCATTAGTTCCATGAGTCAAATATTTTGTCAGGCCCAATGATCTACCCTTCCTGATTTCTCTCTGGCATCTCTCATTTTAACATATTCATTCTAGTTGGGGTTGTGGATTTCTTCCATTCTTCATTTTTGCTCTCCCTAGAATAATTTAGTTCTCTCTTTTTATTTTTAGAACTTAGGGAGAAAATGTAGGCGGCTTTGATGGTAAGACATTGCAATGGCAGTGGATTTCCTAGTTGAACTAAACCACCACGTTGCAATCTCACCAATCCCACCCCAGCCCTTGGACAAAATTGGTCCGATCATTGAGTTCCAGAAAGATCTTTGCAAAGTGATGCCTTTGGAGGTCACAGTTCCCCCTATCATTGTTCAAGAAGGCAGATTCAGGTGAGAGAGAGAGATGATTGAGTGTAAGATTTTGGTTTGAGATGGTGGCAACAGATGGGTGGCCTTTCCCAGAGTCTTTTGAGGGTGGTGGAGAATAGTGGTCCCATAGGGATGGTGATGTTCACCATGGCTGAAAGAAAGAATTAAAGTTCTTTAAATTCAGTTTGTTACGCGACTCTCATCAAATGACCATATTGTTCACTTATTATGAAAAAAATATGTTGTTCACTTATACATAAAAAAAATTATGACCATATTGTTCATTTGTTCTTGTTTCTCATTGTGTCAGGGGGCTCCAAGCCTAATTTAGCTGACCTTGCCGTCTTTGGGGTGTTAAGACCCATCCGTAACTTGAGGTCTGGTAAAGATATGGTGGAGCACACTCGTATTGGAGATTGGTACTCAAGAATGGAGAGTTCTGTTGGAGAGTCTCCTAGGATTAAAGTATAAACTGCTGGTCAATTGGTCTCTGCCTTTCTCAGGCTTGTAGGCTCTCTTACTACCTGAGTATATTTAATGCACAAAAACTGAGAGATTTTAGAAGAAACATTCTTGGTCCTTTGCAACTAGAAGGTTTTGCTTTCTTGTGGTAAACGATTCTTATAAGCCAATTTTTGCCCTTACTATTGATTGTTTGGCAACTGAAATGATATTTATTACTGCATGTTAATCACAGACAAGAAATAAAGGAATTGTGGTTTGCAATATTCAAACTTAGTCGTTGTATATTAACGATGGTCGCTTTTTCTGCTGCCTGAATTTTCTTGCATGCTTTTTGCTCAAGCCATGGATTTTCACTACCCTGAGTTCAGGAATTCTCTCTCATATTCTATGCAAACCAGTGATCTTTTTTGCTGTATTCTGCATTTTTGGCTGACAGTGACGAGTGTTTAAACTTTAGACAAAAGGTTAATTGACCCCCCCAAAAACAAAGCTTCTCTTGTTGGCTCTTAGGTCTCTGACACCACTGCACTCTCTTAAAAAAATGTTTATTAAATAAAGAGAGAGAATTGATGATTTTTGCAGGTGGAAAGATTTATGGTGCTAGTTGAGCGAGGAATAGGATCAATGGTTATTAACAAATTTTGGTACCACATTCATTATCAAATTACTCTTTCTATGACTAATTCATGCTTCCAAGAATCATAACTAGGATCTTTAGCTTGCGGGTAAAACTATAGAAGTATTTTTTCGAGAATAGCATCCTAATTAATCCCGGGGGTGTACAAGCCCTCGGTCTCTCAGTAAGGAGTTTTCTGCAAGTGCACATCGAATAATTTAAAAGAAAAATCTTTCAATCCAATAGTCCCTAGAGATTGTTTGTACTCAAGGAGATTTGAACCTTAGACCTGGGAGGAGCATACTCCAAGTTGAAGGCCTTTACCACTTGAGCCAACTTATTAAAATTATAAAAATAATTTTTGAGTATTCTTTGTAAAAATACCTTACAAATATTAAAAGATTTGCTTTATAAGGCAAAAAGGTGTCATTTGTTGCAATGGGGCCAAACTGGCATATGGACTCCGGTGAACATGGAATAAGTCATAGGATTTAATATGACCCTAGTCGAAATATATGCATTTGTCAAATGTCCTATTAGATGATGCAGAAGCTGTGAGTTTGTATCTCTGATGTCTTTTCTATGTGAAAGTAATTGCTCAAAAATAACTGGATCTGCATAATCAATTGCAAGGGACAGGACCCGTTGATTTTAATGCAAATAATTTCATTATTTCCGTTCTGCACTTGCTTAGAGAAATGAGAAGAAAAAAAGACAAAACGCTTTTTTTTTTTTTTAAAATGTATGATCATGCTTTTAAGCAATTTATGAATTATATTAATGCAGAACTCTTTTTGTTGATAAATAATAAATACTCATTTTATCGCAAGAGGAGAGTGATTCAACACACATTTCCATACTTTCTTTATTAGTAATATTGGATACAAGTCTTAAATAAATAAGTCTCCCTCATACCTTTTATAAAAGGAAAAATTTTTGCATCTGCCTACACCGGCACACACTCAATGCATTGAGTGTAAAAAAAAATAAAAAAAAAATATGTGAAGTGTGTGCTGGGTGTAGGCAGATGCATAGCAAACCCCTTTATAAAAAAGTGGACTTCGTTAGTTTTTTTTTACACTTTTTCAAAATGTGATTTATTTTTTTACAAAGTCTTGTGCAGGATTTGTCTATTTGGAACTTGTACAAATAATTTCTTTTTCTTAAATGGTTATCTGGCAACTTAATTTTGGATTAAAACCACAGCTTGAATTTTTTAAGTCCAGAAGAAATGCATTAATTATCAGATGGATCTCACTTTATACTCCATTGAATTACATAGAAAATCAGAATGGATTGAGATATAAAAATATTAAGCTGGTTTTTTTTATAAGAACAATTTGGGTCTCCTCAAACCAGAAAAGTAAAACTAAGGAAATTAAATTCAAATAACAGTGCACAATAAATTCTAGAAACACATATTTCAGATTAAAATGATAAGATAAGTCATGCATAGATCAAATTATACGTAGTCAACTATGTTGAAGGTGTGTCCGGACACCTAACTTCAAATAAAATTTGAGAAGCGTTACATTTTGAAAGAAATTTCATAAAAATAAAATCACAAACTGACGTAGTTTTATGTGATATGTCATATTTACTTTACAATAAAAATCAATTTACAACTTGACGCAACATTTATTGGCGTTAGTTTATAAATTTATTTTTATAAAATCTATTTATAAAGGAAACATTTCTTATAAAAGTTTTTGTAGGACTAGTGGGTATCTACTGTGACGCTCCCAAATTTCGCTTGGGATTTGATGAAAAATGAAAGGTTGAGATATGCAACACAAGGTTACATACTCACTTTCATAACAATTAAAATGTAATGCACCTAGTATGTTTCTAACAATATGCAGTAAATACAATGGATAATTTTTTTCTTTTGATCAACATACATTGTACCAGAATGCTAATATTAAAACATAATCGCTTTTCATTCATATTCACATAGCCAAAAGTCACCTCATTCGTCCAACCAATCTATAAACAAAATAACATAGTACTAGAGACAGGACTTCATAGTTACAAACAAACAAAACTCTAATCTAAATACCAAGCCGCTCACGCAGCTTCGCTATAAGCTCTAGAATATCCAAAAATTGGAGGATTGACTCCATAAGCTTCCCGAGGCTCCTCCTCGGCCTATTTGACATCGTCCAGTGGGGGTTTTGCTGCTCCTCCATTTCCTAACACATCGTCTATCATTCCGGAGGGGGGGAATGATAGTTGAGACTGCTACAATGAGATTTATAAAATCTCAACAAGTAAAGCTCATAATCTACCAACAGTATAAATATGCATGCATGACAGTAAACACGACATGTATGCTTGATGAACATGAACTTGCTTATAAAAACATAACTTAGTAACATCATGACTATTATGAATATGATATGCTTGCATAAACAAAATTCATACATAACTTAACAATAACATAACTTTTCATGAACATAGCATGCTTTCTTGCATAAACTGAATTCATTCATGCTTATTCTTGTTGTTACATGATAATGGAAGCTCCACAATTCCCCATAAATCGTGTGCTCATGTCGATACCACATCATATCACGGATCCTCATACCAGCTGTGAGTACGTCTTGAAGGTTTTACATAAACACTCAAGCTATTCGAATTAACCATAGCAAAAGTATTTAATAATGGATATTCAGGTAGTTTGAATTAACCATTACAAGAGTATTTTCACATGGTAGTACGAATTAACCATTACATAAGTTCTGTGCTTGTACAACGTGTGGCACCACCTGCGTTGGGTGCCTTAACTTCACTTCGGAATCCACTTTTGGACGTATTCGAAGTTTGATTGACGATACTTGGTCAACTTAGGAGACTCCACTTCATTTTAATTAGGGGTGTAACCGGTCTGATCCGGTTTTGGACAAAATCTAGGACTGAACCGGTATGTACCGGTTTTGTATTTTTCAAAACCGATTACGCTCTAGTTACCCTCCTAAACCGGTACCTCCGGTTTTACCGGTTTTCTGTCCTATCCGGTTAGGTTTTCTGGTTTTTTTTTTTAAATGTAAAAAATATAGAATAAAATGTTACTTCTTATGATAAAATGCTATTAATAATTTAATATATATATTATATTTAAAGCATATGATCAATTAAATTTTCATCTTGGGAAAAGAGGGTCATTCGGCTGGAACATACTTCACCCACTCCGGTTTGCTCATCTAGGGTATAGTTACTTAGGGCTTCAAGTCCACATGCAATTGTTTTGGTTAAATGAAAATACTATGGTGTAAGAGAGTAGATAATGGTGTAAGAGCTTGTACTTGAGTGATTGGTTGTTTGTGGAAGTGGTTTAAACCAAGAGGGAAACACTTAGTCAAAACTAGATGCATGTTTAGGGTTTGGAGCATTTGGGGTTTTGGTTACCCTAGGGATTTAGGGCTTTGGCTTTCACCACCAATTTTGGGGTTTCATTAGGGTTGAAACCCTTTTTGTGGTTGGCCAAATAGTATTTGAGTGGGTAGAATAATGAAATGTGTAAGAATGTATGTTGACTTGCTTTGTTTTCACTCCATTCACCTTACACACTTGTACTCCTATTAAAAAGTGTAAAGTGGGTTTCCAAAAAGACTTTCTAGTGATCATAGGCTTATTTGGACATCATGCATGGCGATGTAATGACTGTTTGGTCTAGGTGCAGCACGACGCTCTTCAGTGTAATTCATTTCGCCAAATTATGTTCTTAAATGCCTTAAATAAATAAAAAAGACAATTAGTTCGCTGTAGCAAATCATGATTCAACTACACTAAATAACTAAAACCTAATTGATCGTTCAATTCATGAAATCCTCTCGGAACTTCATTGCATTTCTAAGGTTTAAAAAAATTCCTTCTATTAAATTTATTTCAGGTCGTTACATCTACTCTTTTATATAAAAAGCGTGGATCTGTTTAGAATCTTACTTGATGACCTTTTTGCACCTACTTTGGTCTCAAAATTATGTGTTCAACTGTTTTTAATATTCGCACAATTAGCTTCTTCCTTTTTAACTCTTCTCTTTAACTATTAAGATAACTTATTGTCAGTGCTTTCTCCTTATGCAGCTTGTTGAGTAACCCTCATTTCACGCTTTGGATTTTAGAGGTTAGTTGGGGTTCAGTGTTGGGGTAGAGGCAAGACATTCGATCACAACCTGTGGCCAGTCCTTTCTTGCCCAGGAATCCGGGTAACAATTAGCAAAGTAATGGGAAGATATGCTCTGTATCTCCTCGGTGTTCTAGTATCAGTCCTTTTGCAATCTCCCATGGGTCACCTCCATCAACTTTTCAGCTGCCTAGGGGATGGCGCGGCCATCCAGTCATTTGATTTCCAAACTCTCCAGATTTATATGTTGGGCACATGGTGATGCGAGAGTCTTATTCTTTCTGAATCGATTGTTGCCGCTCTGCTCTTCACGGGAGGTAAAGAAAATCTATAGATCTTTCGAGGTTTAGAGTGAAACCAAATAGGTGGCTCCATCGCAATGTGGGGCAGAAGTGAATGGGGGAGAGAGTTTTATGGCAGTAGTGGAGATTGGCTACCAACGATGAGGCGGCAGAAGCCAATCACTGACACAATAGCATGAGGGTGGAGAGGGATGAGTGAAACCTAGTGTGGGGGTTGGGGGTGGAAGCCAGTCATAGGCGTGGTAATATTTTAATTAAGTGTGGAATATGCATCGTTATATTATCATATTTTAATACTAGTCTCAATATACATTTTAGTATATTAGTAATAGTTATTAGCGTATTTAACATCTTATATGGTCAGTGGTCAATGGCTATAATTATTTAGGTTAGATAAAAATCACATAATTTTTTTTTTTATTACAACAAAAAAGTTTCATTATTAAACAGATACATCAACAATTACATAAGGATGAATGTTCAAAGGGACATCCTTTATAACTGCTACATCCTTTTGTAAACATAAAGCCCCTTTGGCCAAGTAAAGAGCCACGTGATTAGCAACCCTAATTAACATGAGTAAAAGACTAAGAATGAAAAGACAATAATAACAACTTAATGTATGAAATGATAAGACCACAATTACTAAGATTCTCATTTGCACTGTTAATTGCATCCACAATCTATTTTGCATCTCCTTCAAACATCACTTGTGCAAATTCCAAATCTAGACAAAGACAGACAACAACGAAAGAACCCCAAGCTTTAGCATCCTTGGGGGGAAAATAAGCCAGTTTAGGAGTTTGTTTGAAAGCCAAGATGTGACCCATAGAATCTCTTATGACAATCCTAGCACCAACCTTACCAGTGCCCCTCTCAACAACTATATCCCAGTCAGCTTTCACATAACCACTTCTTGGTACCTGCCATCTTGGTTGTATTATCTAATAATGAAGGGCAGGAAGACCATGATGTTGCAGTTCTTGAAATTTTGCAAGAGATTCTTTTGCCTAATCAATTAGACGCAAGGGGTTATCAAAAGATTGTCTAAATACCAGAGAATTTCTTCTAAATCATATACCTCAAACAATACATAACATTAACTCAACATCTTAGAGCATTGGCTAATGGCTAGGCCATTGCCAATGCAAGTTCAAATTAGAAGGAAATGTGAGAAAAAACTTCAGCATTGGCCTAGTTAAACTTCATAAGTTTAACATTTATGCTATAGTAAATGTTAGCAGCTCTCCATACTTGGCGAGGGACTATACTCAGACCAAAGTATTTTTTTATCATTTATCTACCTCCCTCTCTTTCTTTCCCTCGGTTTTATTCTTCTTCATCCAAAAACCCTCATTTCATCTATCTTGATTTTCTTTCTCTCGAAACTCTATCTTCGCCCTTTTTTTCCCGAACTCCCTTCTCTTCTTCACCATTTTCTTCTTCAACCCGCAAGCCATAATCTTCTTGCCCCATTCTTATTGAGACGTTGCTCTTCCCCAGCCCGCAAGCGTCCCCTTCTCTCTAGCGGTCGCCTTCTCCAGCGGTTGCCATCGTCTTCGTTCTCTCCAACTTAAGTCCCTCTTCCTCGCTCTTCTCTCTGATTTCTTTTCCCTTTTTTTCCCTCCTCTCTATTCCTTCTTCTTGTTTTGTGCTTTTGATTTGTGGGTTTTGTTTTGATTGTATGCATTTTGTTGGAAATACTGCTCCTCTTGGTTTGTCAAGAAAACTCAAAAAATAAGTGAAGTTTCGTGGTGCTTTCCAAATCCAAATTAGTAAAGGGATGTGCTAGATGGCATTGCCTTATCTTTCTCGTAATAATAATAATAAAAATATTGGGCTGCAAAACTTTGATTACTCATAGTCCATGGGTTCTTCTTTTCTTTCTATATGCATTCTGGTTTGTTGGAGATTTGTCGATTTCTACGACTTTCTTGGGTATTGTATGGTGTATTGCATTTCATATTGGGTATTGATTCATATTGGGTATTGATTTCTATGACTTTCTTAGTATGGTGTATTGCATTTTATATTGGGTATTGATTCTCTACCATCTCTGTTTTGGCATATTGTTTATCTATTGGTTGTTGATTTTGTCATATCTAAAATTAAGTACAATTAACAAATTAAAAAGACTGTTAAAGAAGCTTAACTCATGTGTAAGTACGGCTGGATCTCTGACAATTAAGTAATTGCTAAGATTAATATGTATAACTACTGGCTAGGTTGCATATATCTGTGCATATGGGTTAAGAACAATGTCATGATCAGGGTGCGCCCATAAATTAATGCCATGATCAGCTCGATTGAGCTATAATCTACCATCAAGTTGTATATATAGTCTTTGGACCACCATATTAAATTAATTGAGAGCTAGTTAATCAAACAGAAGATCAGAGGCCTCTTACTTGATGTTCATGCTCATTGCTCATGGATTTTTGGTGATCTTCCAGCATCATCACACACACACACACATATATATATATATATATGAAATATCCATCTCCAAAGTTCTAATACTATGAACTATATACACACACACATATATACAAATAAAAAATTATATTTTGCAAGTCAGGATATAAGATATATAGATTAACTTAAATACCAATTTACAACTAAAATGACTCGTACAAAATACACATGAAACTAAAACAGTGTATCATGTTAACTAAATAACTATCATCAACTTAATTACAAAAATATATAGCATTAAAGAAGGTTTAGAATTATAGAAACAAGCTAGTAAGAAGTAGAGATTATATACCTTAATTTATCATTAAAAAAAATGGAATTGTATATCGAGAAGCAATTGGACAGAAACCCATTAAATCTTCATCATCATCATGGTATAACTTTAAGCACTACAAGAGTCACATGACCTCTTCATCTCTCTCCCTCTGTCTCTTTCTCCACACACATGTATATATGTACATATTTTTAAATATAAAGACAGACACATACACACACAGAGGTTATATTGCTTTTAATTTTGAGAAGTTGCTCCTATGATTCTCAGTATGCATCAAACCTCAATTGAACGTGATGTGTTTTGTGACTCTTAAAGAAAAACTAGATTCCTTTATCAAAATTCAATCTAGGTCCATAATGAAGTCATGAAGTAGAACTACACAAATGCATGTTCTACTAATTTACAGTGTAACTGTGTTACACCCATTGGGTCCCCCATTCTTAAAACCATGATGTGTGGAAGCTTTTGCACTTAAACATGGAGTTTGTAATGCAACCCTTTTGTTGGAGAGGCTAACAAGTGGCATTTCATTAATTTTGTTGTAGGAAATTATGTTGTGGAGCATCTCTTGGCAATTCCTCACAATTTCAAGGAGTTTTGTAAAACTTTAATTAGTAATTTGACTAGTTACTGCTATTGAAGATGGTGAAAATCTGTATAGATATTTTGTTTTATTGGTGGAATTTAATGTTGAGTAGCAACTGATTTATGAACTATTTTTATAGCTGGGTAGCAACAGGTTTTGTTTTGTTGGTTTGGTAGTTGCTGAAGTTGGTGGATTTCTCAACTTTTAGATTAAATGTTGGTGGAAATGTTGCTGAATTTGATCTGTGATTGGCATTTTGTGGAGATTAAATGTGTGTTTGTAAAATATTAAAAAAAATTTAAAAAAATTAATATTAAAATAATAATATTTTATTATTATTTAGACTTTAGGATATCTAGTTTAATGTGAACTAATCTAGCTAGAAGTCCATATTATAACCAAAAGATAACATTCTAGCTAAATTTTAGACTTGACAATACCATTGCCAATGCTCTTTGTAGGAAATGCAAACATAATTCCTGGAAAGTGATATTTTGAAAGGAAGTTTTTTGAAGAGTGATAAAACAATTACCCCATACATTTATATAAGACAATTTCCATTCATTTATATAACTACTTAGAACACATTATAAAATACTATATAAAAATTATTTAAACAAATATATAATTATTTTGGTCGGTTGGGATAAAAAAACATTCCAAGAAGGGATTGAAAATCGAGAATTTTCAACTTTTAAGACCATGATTGACCAGTTTTACTATTTCCAACCGACCAAAACTGTCCAATCGAGACCGAAAATCTTTCACTCCTACGTTTACCTATATTTATAAATTTATTTTTATAAAATTACTTTATAGCTAAAACTTTCCTCTTTTTACCGAAAATATTTGATTTGAAGATACTCACACACTATTTATACAGTTGTAAAATGCGTAAACGTCGTACAATTATTTTAAAAAAAATTAAAATCTATTATTAAAAAGAGTTATGCTACATATAATTATTTTTGTGTACTTCTTGAACACTTCACTAATATAATTAATTAAAATAATTATTTTATATTAAAAAATAATACAACTAATCACATTAATGAAATGTGCAAAAAGTATATAAAAATAACTGTACATAAAATTATTAATTAAAAAATTAATTTTTTATAATATAAATCTTATATTTATTTATTTTTTTTAAAAAAATACGTAGCACTCGATTATAAATATTATTTTTAATTCAAAAATAAAACAAAATGATATTTACCACACGTTGCTACTGTAGTAACATTTAACTAATTTAGATTGATTTGGTTAAATAAAATTAAATTATATCATCTTATATAATTATTATAATTTTATTAAATTTTTATAAAAAAAAATATAATAAATAGTTTAATTTTTTTAAATTTTAAAATAAAAATAATATTATAAATTTATATTATAATAATATTTTAATCAATTCTCCATCAAACATATCATTTATCTCACAGCTGCTAACCAAAGGACGCCAACTCGGTTTGGTACTCTTCTCCTCCGATCCTCTCTGTATTATCCGCTCCCTCCTATCCATCTCTCTCTCTCTTCCTAAAACACTCGGTCTCCGTCGGCAATTCAATTATAGGGTTCTGAGAATACTCATCCGAATTCCAGCACACATGGCCTCTCATTCGGCCAATCTGTGGGTGCTGCTGGGATTGGGCTTGGCTGGAATTTTACTTGTCACGAGAAAGCTCAGGAAAGCGGTAAGGGAGGACTTTGGCGCGTTTATCGAGAAGTTTCAGCTGCTTCCGCCTCCTCCACCTCCTCCGCCGAAAGCACCCCACCCCCTCACTGGCCTCACCTTCGCTGTTTCCGACGTGTAAACCTCGTTTACTTCAAATCTATATTGTTTTGATCGTTGTTGTTGTTGTTTTTTCTGTCTCTATTTTTCCGTTTGCTTCTCGATTAGATTTCGGGGTTGGAAGTATATAGTAAGGAGGTGCTTGTGGTTTATGCTGTTTCTGGGTGGGGAAGGGTTATCTAGATTAAGGATTCTTTTTGACTTCACTGTTCTGCTTGGTTACTGAGAAGATTTGGGGGGGAAGGAAAAAGAGGAACAAAGTATTGAATTTTTGTTGTTTTATGTTACTGTTGTTTGAACTAATCAAAGAGTATGGAGTAATTTAAGATTGTCTTTTGGTATGTTAAATCTTTCATTTGAATCAATCAACTTCCAACTGGGCCTGGCAATTAATTTTTTATTTTTTATTTTATTGGGTTGAGTTTGGAAGACACGGTGGTTGTGCTTTAAGTTCCAAAAGACTGAAAAGCAAGTATTATTTTAGTCTTTCCCTCACAGGTTTCCTATTCTCATTATTTCAAGGTACCTATCTTGATTGATATTGTCCGTTTTGCTCTATGTGATTTTTGAATATTATGGATTTTGAAACTGTGCATGTTTCAATTGATTTAGCATTATGTGGAGGTATAGTGATATCCTCAATTTAAACTTCTAGAGAGTCCTCTAGCGTGGTAAAAGCCTGAAAGGAGCCTTTTTTTTTTTATATCTCCGAAAAAAGGACTTGTGAACATCTTATAAATTGAGAAAGAAGATTTTTTTTTTCTTTGGATCAATTAAACAAGTTATTATCAGTCCTGCGCAAGATGCTGTTAATTGGGCTAGTAATTCTTTTGGTTTAAAGTTTTTTTTTTGGTTGCTGAGAGTAAAAGAGATGCTCATTGCTTTTTTTTCACTGTCACATACCTTGGCTCAGTGACCACATTATTGGAGTTGCACTCCTGATCTCTGATTTCTATTTTTTTATTCATTTATTAAAATGTTCAGATTTGACATAGATGGGCATGAGACTGGATTTGGTCATCCGGACTGGGTGAAGACACATGAAAAAGCTTCTTGGACATCTCCCGTGGTTACTACTCTTGTCGAAGGAGGTGCCACTTGCATTGGAAAAACTGTTGTGGACGAACTAGCTTATGGGTATATCTGTCTAGTACTTAATTTGTTGCAATTTCACATTGGGTTGGACATTGTTGATACGTCCTGTGTTTGTAATAAACATCTATTTGGACTTACTAAAATTTTATTTTGCTTAAGAGTATAGTTTGCCATGGATGAAGATATGCATGTTCCACTTGTTATCTTTGTTTATTTTTTGTTTTTTAGTTTTTCCCTTCTAGCTGTTGTTTTGATTTAATAATGTCATTTTTATTTTGGCACGTCTTATTTTCAGTATTAGTGGAGAAAATAAGCATTATGGTACACCCGAAAATCCTGCTGCATCTGGAAGACTGCCAGGTGGATCCTCTAGTGGAGCTGCTGTGGCTGTGGCTGCTAATCTTGTTGACTTCTCATTGGGTGAGCATCTGACCAACTTTCAACAGCTTATTGCTGTTCTCTTAAATCTTTTTAGTATCAACATATACATTGCTGATGCTAGCGAAATCGCTAAAAGGCTCTTCGGGTTAAAATTTTCTGTTTGATTGATAGTTAAGGCAATTGGGTTCATTCTTTGCATGTTTTGTTGTTTTTGGTTTCCATTTCCTTTTCTTGGCATCTTAGAATTCTTTTACTACTCACTATAAATATGAAGTGTGAGACGTCTAGTTCCTAACTTGTAACTAGGTGTTTTCTTTTGTATACTTCCTTTGGGCAACACCTATTTACTTGAATCAATAAAATTTTATTTTACTTTACCTATATAAAAAAAAGATGAAGTGTGAAGACTTATTACACTGCTTCTGAGTATATTTATTGGTGGAGCTAGCCTTGTGTTGTTATTAATGTAGTTTTTTTGTTTTTGTTCTTTCCGTAGTCTTTAGCTGGTTGTGATGACCAGAAATTCTGTTTACGAAGGCCCAACTTTTAATTATGCGTAAACAACTAAAATACCTATACTTATAAAAAAAATAACTAAAATACCTATTCATGATTTTTAAAGAGTCACTGTGTGTTCTGTACCCCAGGACTTTTAGTAAGTAAAATTTATTTTTCCAATAAAAATGAAATCAAACAATAGAAGAATTCAGTATTAAGTGTGAAACATAAAATGCCAAGATTATTATTGTTCCAATTTGCTGAAAGGTGAGCAACACTGAGAAGTTAAATTGTATCTTGAAGAAATATACTAGATAATATTTTTTTTTGATAAGTAAACAAAGAAATCAAGATGTCTGAGCCTGGGCTCGAACCGGGGACTACTAGATAATATTAAGTGGTAGGTTTTATTTATTTATTTATTTTTTATTTTATATATATCTATCCTTGAAATTCAGTTTTGGGATGTGTTTCTGCAAATATTTTTCTCTGTATTGGTTAGCGTAATGGAACTTAATGAAGAAAAGTTGTACTTTTGATTAAAATTGTACGATTGCCAATGCTAAGTTACTGGATTTACTGGGAAATGATTTAGATTTTCTACAGAACATATATATGCTTACTTCGACTTGATCCACACCGATGACAACTTTAGTGGATTTAAAATTTGTATTGTGTGTGTTGATAATGGAAATAGGATATTTTACTCTCTGGGACAGAAGTATCATTTACCTTTAATGTTAATGCACTTGTTGAATGGAGGTATAATTTTAAATAAACCTAATTTGGGTTCAATTTGCAGCATATCCAGATATATCTAGTTTAAGCAATGAGTGTCATGAAGCTAATCTACCATGCTATAGTTTATACTGGAATTTTTTCATCACATTATTGCATGATGTTGTCAATCTTCCCAAGTGAGAATGAATGCACCAGCAATGTCATTTATACTTTGATCAAGTGACGCTTAGTGCTGGGAATCTGTATTTTCAATATAGAAATTAAATTTTGAACACGTTTTCGGTGTTTAATGAATTTTTGCATGCAGTTCCCTTTTTGGAGTCCTTAAATAAGTTTTTGGATAAGTAAAGGTATCGATATTCATTAAAGAATGCTAGGGGCATAGCTCAATTACACTGGGGGGTATACATTGGAGAACACCTATTTAAGATAAGAATGAGAACAAGAATCCAAAAAATCTACGAAGGAGGAAGAACTAGAATTGTTGTGGGCGACTGAATACTCATACAAAGATTTAAGCAATGATATTTTAACTAAGATAACTGTCACTCGTAGTCTTCAAAATTGAGGGAGCTGCATTTGTTCCCATTACTCCACATCAAGCACTAAGGAGCCATCCTCCATACATTTGTGCTCAGATTACCTCCCGGTCACTGCCCCATATTTCCATTAACTCAATTACCTGTTGGAGCATCACCCATTCAATCCCGAAAAGATGGAAGATTGATGCCTTCAAGGCCCATGCCACTTAACAGTGAAGGATTAGATGGTCTATCGTTTTCCCCGCTTTTCTTGCACATAGAATGCTGGTCTATCACCATTAGTTTTTAGATGAGAGACAGATCCATAGATTTTGTGCATGATGTGTGATGTGGGGACTAGGCTCTAAATGCAGTTTGATGAGATTTGTTTAGAATCTCCTTCTGCAGGGGGGTGTCAGTGGCTGAACTAAACCAGGATACTAATGGCACAATGGAGTATCTTCTTCATCAGACCAGGATGGTTTTGGAGGTGGATTCCATCTCTTATCTTCTCAACCTCTTGTATTCTTTCAAATTGAGGTTAAATTCTATTATCACTACTACATCCAGCAGTGGAACACTCCATTTAGTTGAAAGTATATGGCAGCACAGGTCTCTCCCAAGAGTTAGCTTCTTTGTATGGACAGCGGCTGGGAAAATTAAATTGGATTTTAGGCTTTAGTATTTTGCTTTTTTTTTTTTTTTTTTAGGTATTTCTCTTGTATACCTCTCAACTGCTAATGTTTCACTTCCTGTAGCATTCTTTATGTTATTACATCTGTTTAAAAATTGTTGATAGAACTGTTGTGATGCTTGATCATATTTTAAATCCTTGAGCAAGCTAATTGTTTTAATCTATGATTAAGCCTTTCTTACTAACAGTATATGGCAGGTGTTGATACTGTTGGTGGGGTGAGAATACCTGCTGCATTTTGTGGCATTCTAGGATTCCGACCCTCACATGGGGCTGTTTCTCACGTGGGTATTATACCTATTTCAACAAGCCTTGATACAATTGGTATGTATGGCTGCAATTCTGTTTGCTACCTTAATGCAGATATATGTTGTAATGTCTCTATGACTGCCTGGGCAAGCTTAAGGAGATATATATCGTGTTTCTATTTTCTGGTTTACAGGTTGTCAGAAAAAAGGGTTGATAAGAGTATTAATTGCCGTAATGATTATTCGCCCTTTTATTTTTCCATTTTTAATTTGCCACGGTGTTTATATTTTCTATAAGTTCATAATTGCTATCTTCTAGTGGGTGGGGTTGTGAATCCAAGGCTTATAACCTAGGGATGGTCCGAAGGACCCTGCCTTGGGGTGGTTCCACATTATCAAAAAAATTTGATAAGTTGTTATTATTTTAAGTTTCCGTGAAATGCCACGAGTGATTAATTGTGCTACTGTCATAGTTTCTTTTAGTGGATTTAGAGACCAAAAGCTTGCATGCCATTTTGTGCAGCATTTATAGCTGGTCACCAAGTTTTTGTGTGCATGTGTCCCTAACTTCTCTGAAACTCATATACTGCAAACTTCTCAGTGACTCTCTTTGAAATCTTAGTTTAAAAGTAATTGTAAGAAGTTCATGTAGATAATTGATGGTCTTGCATTACAGAGTCATTACATGTGATGCAATATGCAGTCACCATGCCTTGGCTGGATTTTTGGTTTCAACAATCATTTCTCACCCTCACTGGGTCAGGATGTCATGTAACTGATTGCCTTTTGTATTGGTCATTGGTTGGAAACTTGATTTCTGCAGTTAGAAAGCCATCGACATGCATTCTAGATCCCTTATATAATTTTATTGTAGTTATCTTATGCAATCTCTTTGTCAGGATGGTTTGCTAAGGATCCTAATATCCTTCGTCGTGTTGGCCATGTGCTGCTGCAACTTCCATATGCAGTTCAACGCAGTCCCAGACAAATTATAATTGCAGATGATTGCTTTCAACAGTTAAAGATTCCTGTTGACAGAGTTGCTCAGGTGGTCATCAAATCTACTGAGAAGCTTTTTGGAAGTATGTCAATTTGCTATGCTCCCCTAAGCGTCTATTCTTCTTCTTCTTGGTGCTGCTGCTCTTATCATTATCATTACTGCTATTGCCTTCTAATTATCCCTTTTGTCAAAAACTGTCTACTTTTTATGTTGGAATTATGCTTAATGATGCCTCATTAAACTTCTTTAGGACAATTATTGAAGCATGAAAATGTTGAGGGCTATCTCAAGTCTAAAGTCCCAAGTTTGAAAGAGTTTCAAAGCAAGAAATCAAATGGTGAATTCAAAACTTCTTCAACAAGTTTGATTGCAAATGTTATGCAATTTCTTCAAAGGTTAGCTTGCATACAGAGAAATTTTTGTGGGTTCAAAAAGAGTTGGATATTTCTTTCTATGTCACATATGACTCTTTCTAATTTGTTATTTTCTTAGCCCATTCGTTTCACAGAGAGAGAGAGAGAGACTTTGGGAAAAATTAGTGTAGAATGGTTGTTGGCCACCTTGGAAGCTTGCTTTTAGTTAGAGGGAAAAATGAAATTCATTAAGGCTCCGTTTGGATACTAAGAGTATCTCAGATGATCTATGAATAGTAGTGAGAATAGTAACCTTTCCAATTCCCATTTCCAGTGGTTTCTGCTAGGAATGATTTCTAATCTTCCTGTGTGTTTTTCTCCTACCTTGGCTTGGTTGTGTTCCTTGTGTGGTTTGTTGTTATCTTAGAGATGGATCAGAGTTTACGTATAGAAGCTAAGGTGTTAGTATTCTACATTGTAGAAAAGGGTAGGAAATATTCTTTATCTTTATACTTATCTGATGGTATGGTTGATTGGTATGCAAAGGAGATGGAAGATTGTTTGAAGAAATTTGGTAAGATGGTAGATTATCAGACAAGAAGGGAGGGAGACAAAGTTTTTATGTTGTAGGGGGGCCATAATCAATATGGCAGGTTTTTGAAGATGATGGTGTATGGTACACGTAAGGGTAAAGGAATTTAGTAATCCCTCAAGGGCGGAGAGGTTGCGGATGGGCTAGTTTTGTGAGATACCTGAGAGATATGGTTGGGGCCTCCTCTATTGTGGTCAACACACGTTGATAGAGGTATGTTCAAGGCTAGGTATGCTGTTAAAGATTCTAGTAGTAATATGGTGGCTGCTACTTCTTTGTATGGTGGTGACAAAAAGGCTGGATGAGCTTCTTATGTGGCAGCATTAATGAAACCTGTTCAAGTTGCAGAGAGATTTGGTGGTTCTAAGAGCAGGAAGGAGGTAACCTTGCCGGAAGATGGAAGGAGGAAGGAAGGTGGGATAGAACTCTGGTGAAATAAATTTGGTGAAGTAATTGGAAGGAATTAGGAGGTGTTGGAAAAAATTGGGGAAGTGGAAGGGTCTCTTTGGCATTTACGATCTGAATAATGGGATGGAAGGATAAGATTGATTTTATGCTGAACAAGGTTGATGGAGGGTTTGGTCTTGTGATGGGCTTGGGCCAAAAGATGAGGGCCCTTGAATTAAATGAGAAACCAGTGGAGGAGAAGATTGGGTCGAGTGAAGAAGGCAAATGAAATGGGCTTGTTAGAGGCCCAGAAAGGAGCGACGGCGGGAGGCGATCCTTCAGGGTGCTTTCTGGCAAGGAATGACACGGTGGTGAAGGTGATTCCGAGTCATTCTCGCCCGATAGAGGAGAAGGACGATCAGCCTAGTTGCTCAACGGCGCCTATGGGTTGTTTGTCTTCATAGAATGGAGCGACGACGGGAGATGATCCGTCAGAGTGTTTTCCGACAAGGAATGGCATGGTGGCAACGTCATCTCAGGGGAGATCTTTGAGTCTGGTTTGCGACAATATGCAAGGAAGCCTTAGATCGAATCTTTTAGGGGATTCTTCTTTACAGAAAGGCTCGACATAGGTGAGTTCTGGGGGGTCCCCGATGTAGGGAAGTTCTCAGATGAGAGAGAAAATTCAATTTTCCTCAATTTTAAGCAGAGGTCAGGAGGTGTTGAGTAATGTGTTTAGTGTTCTCAGGTGAGTAAGGAAGGGGAAGTAAGGGAGGAAGGGGCAGTGATGGTGGAAGGGGAAGTTGGGAAAGAGGGGACGAGGAACCAGGTCAATAACACTGTTGGAATGTTGGAGGATGGGGCCATTTGTTCTCAGAATAATATTTTTGAGATGTAAATGGTTATTAGCAATAGTACAGAGAATGAGGATGAAGAGATTGGAGTTTCAAGTGAATTTGGAGAGGAGTCTTCTCCTGAACCTTTATGTTCCATATTCCCTGGTATAGAGTGGAATCCAAAATCTTTTGATTGGGTGATGAGAAAGGTGGATGAGATAAAGGATTGTGTGGGTGTATTGTGATGGATTTAAGGAACAGTTTAGAGTTCTCTTGATTGCTATTGAGGCTGGTCAACCTTTGGTGGCTAGATCCGCCTTAAAAAAGAAGAGAGAATTGAAGAGGTTGTCGTGCTCGGTCAACTATACTGGGAAGGAAGTGTTTCTAGAAACAAAGGAAAGGAAAGGGTTGTGACAGTTCATAGATGAAGCCTGAGATTATTTCATGGAACATTAGGGTTAGGTGGTACACTATATTTATATGTACCATAGAATTCCTTCTAATAACTTATGCATTCTATTATCATTTCCAATTGGATGATCCATTAATGCAACTGACAGAGGATTATAAATGGATCAATTTTTTTATTTTTATTTCTACTGGAGATTGGGAATAGATGGACTTTCTATAGGACCTATTTTGCTGGTAGGATTTATCACCACTTTAGCTACTTTAGCGGCCATGAAACGTTAGGGGACCTAACGATCTTCATAAGCGTCTTCGGGTGAAAAACTGGTTTAAAAAATGGAGGGTGGATGTTATATGTAATCAAGAAACAAAGTTGAAAAAAGTAAATCAAGCTATTGTTCATAGTTTGTGGAATTGTAATAGTGTGGGATGGGTTGAGTTAGTGTCAAAAGGGGCTTTGGGAGTTGATGGGGATCATTATGGGGGGAATTCTTGGTGGCGTGTCATTTCAAGTGTATAGAGGATGGGTTTGAATGGGCATTTGCTGGAGTGTATGGTCCGAATGTGGATAGTAGGAGTATCCTATGGGATGAAATGTCGGATTTATGTGGTTGGTGGAATTTACCTTGGTGTTTTGGCGGGGACTTTAATCTTACTCTCTTTCCTAGTGAAAGAGTGGGGGATTCACACTTCGCATGCAATGAATGCTTTTTCAGATTTAGGCCTCGTTTGTTTTCACAACCTCTCTCAATTCATCTCGTATAATCATTATAACTTTCTCAAATTCCTACACAAAATAAAATAAACAATTCAACTTTTTCAAATTCAAAAACAAAAATAATATTAAAAAAATATATTATAACAATATTTTATTCAACTTTTAACTTTCATCTTATCTCATCTGCGAAAACAAACGAGGCTTTAATCTTTGAGTTAAATCTGATTGATTTACGTTTGGTGGGAGGAGATTATACGCGGACTAATGGAAGGACTTGTTCAAGGCTGGACAGGTTTCTGGTCTTGCCCTCTTAGGAGGCTCATTTTTCTGGTTTGAGGCAGAAATTATTGCCGAGATTGTGTTCTGATCATTATCCTATTATGTTGGATTGTGGTGGAATTGAGGGTGGGCGTAGTTATTTTAAATTTGAAAATATGTGGCTGAAGGATGAGGGATTTGTGGATAGGGTGAGAAGATGGTGGTCTTTGTATAATCTTTCAGGTACTCCAAGTTTTGTTTTGGTTGGAAAATTGAAAGCTCTTAAAAAATATTTAAAGAGATGGGATGATGAGGAGTTTGGGAATTTGGACAGCAAAAGAAAGAGTCTTTTGGAAGAGTTGAGAGGTTTGGAGGAAAAGGAGGTGCAAGGGGTTTTTTTCAGGGGAATATAGGAAAAAAAAAATAGGGGTGGTTTCTGAATTGGAAAATATTGCGTTAATGGAGGAAATTTCTTTGAGGAAAAAAATCTAGGGTGTTGTGTTTGAAGGAAGGTGATAGATGGACTAAAGTTTTTCATCAAATGGCTAACTCTCATAGAAGAAATAATACGATTGAGGTCCTTTGAGATGGGGATTGACTTATTATGGATCAAGAAGATATTAAGGCTCACATAGTGAATTTTTATGAGAAGCTGTTTTCGGAAGATTTTTCATGGCGACCAAAGCTGGACGGACTATGCTTCGATTCTATAGATCAACTTGAAGTTGAATGGTTGGAGAGAGAGTTTGAAGAAGAAGAAGTCCTTAATGTGGTTAGCGGTATGGATAGGGATAAGGCTTCGGGCCCATATGGGTTCTCTTTGGCATTTTTTCAAGCATGCCGGGACATTGTATGAGTAGATATCATGAAGGTGTTTGCTGAATTTCATTCATTCATGAGGTTTGAGAAGAGTTTTAATGTGACTTTAATTGCACTCATTCCGACAAAGGTAGGGGCTGTGGAGATGAGAGATTTTCGGCCTATTAGTTTGGTGAATGGAGTGTATAAAATCATTTCAAATGTGCTGGCCAACCGCTTGAGCAGTGTGATGGAGAGGATTATTGGGCAATCTCAAAATGCTTTTGTCGGGGGGAGACAAATTTTAGATTCTGTTTTAATTGCAAATGAATATTTGGAGAGTAGAATTAAATTGGAGAAAGCTGGTATTTTGATTAAATTGGATATGGAAAAGGCTTACGACCATGTTTGCTGGGAATACCTTTTCTATTTGCTTAGGAGATATGGTTTTGGTGATAAATGGTGTTTGTGGATAAGCATTGTGTTTTGACGTCGAGATTTTTAATTTTGGTGAATGGTTCTTTGGTTGGATTCTTTAATAGCTTTCGTGGTTTGAGGCAAGGTGATCCCATTTCTCCCTTCCTTTTTGTTATGCTTATGGATGCTTTGAGTAGAATGATTGAGAAGGCGGTGGATGGTAATTTTTTGTCAAGCTTTGTGGTGGGTGATGAGGCCCGGAATAGTTTAAAAGTCTCTCACTTATTATTTGCTGATGATACATTGATATTTAGTGTGCCCATTTCTGATCATCTTCATGCTTTAGGGGCACTTCTGCTGTGTTTTGAAGCTGTCTCGGAGTTAAAAGTTAATTTATCTAAATCTGAAATTGTTCCTGTGGGTACCATTCAGAATATTTTAGACTTGGCCAATATATTGGGTTGCAGAATTTCTTCACTTCCTATGCGATATCTCGGTCTTCCATTAGGGGCTTCACATAAATCAGTTACTATTTGGGATGGGGTGATTGAGAAAATTGAAAAGAAGTTAGCTGGTTGGAAAATGATTTACTTGTCGGGAAGATTAACATTGATAAAAAGTACTTTGTCTAATCTTCCTACTTATTTTTTTATCTCTTCTCCCATTGCCGGCAAGGGTAGAAAGAAGAATTGAGAGTTTATATTGGAATTTTTTGTGGGGTGGAAAAGGAGAAGAAAAAAAGTTCCATTTGGTTAGTTGGAAAAAAGTTTGTCAACCAATTAATTGTGGTGGGTTGGGGATAAAAAACTTGAGATTGTTTAATAGAGCACTACTTGGGATATGACTTTGTGGATATCACTTGGAAAGAAATGCCTTATGGAAAAATGTCATTGAAGTAAAATATGGAAGTTTTTTGGGAGGTTGGTGCTCAAAAGAAGTTAGAGGTGCATATGGGGTGAGTTTGTGGAAGTTCATTAGAAAAGGTTGGGGGGATTTCTCTAATCATATTAAATTGAAGGTGGGAGATGGGAAGATGATTCTTTTTTGGCATAACATTTGGTGTGAGGATTCTATGCTTAAGTCGGATTTTCCCTCTCTTTTTAGGATTGCAAGGGATCAATCTGCAGCTGTGGAACATTCTTTCTCATGTATTGATAATAATATTCAGTGGAATGTTAACTTTATTAGGGATGCCAATGATGGGGAAGTGGATGATGTTACTACTTTTTTGGAAAGATTTTATTGTTCGAAGGTGATGCTAGGAAGGGAGGACAACATGCTGTGGGTTCATGCAGGAAATTCTAAGTTCTCGGTTTCTTCTTATTACAACATATTAACTTGTCACAGGAGCTGTGAGTTCCCTTGGAAAAATATTTGTAGAGTGAAGGTCCTTCCAAGGTGGCTTTTTTCAGTTGGGTGGTATCCCTTGGCAAAGTTTTGACAACTGATAATCTTAGGAGGAGAGGTATGTATATTGCTGATTGGTGTGTCATGTGCAAGAAGGATGGAAATCTGTTAATCATCTATTTCTTCACTGTGAAGTGGCCATGTTTTTGTGGAATGAGGTTTTTAATCGTAGAGGTTTACTTTGGGTGATGCCCAAGGAAGTGGTGGTTCTATTGGCAGGGTGGTATGGATTAAAGGGAAGAAAGTATGCTGCTTTGGAAGATGATCCCTTCATGTCTCATGTGGTGTCTATGGCTTGAAAGGAATGAGAGATGTTTTGAAGACAAAGAATGTTTGATGGGAGAACTTAGGGATTTTTTCTTTAGTACTTTGTGTTTGTGGGCTAAAACTCTTGTAATGGAAGATGTTAACTTTCAGAACTTGTTTTAGATTTTGCTTTTGTTATTAGAAAGATGTAGGTTTTTCCTTTGTATACGTCATGTGTACTTAGGCTTTGCCTATTCTTGGGAATATGCCCCTAGGGGTTGGTTCAAGTGGTAAAGGCCTTGGACTTGAGGGAATGCTCCCCTCAGGTCTAAGGTTCAAATTTCCTTGGGTGCAAACAATCTTTAGGAGCCATCGGACTGAGAGATTTTTCCCTTGAATTACCCGAGGTGCACTTGCGAGAAACTCCTTGTTGAGGGTTTGTGCACCCCGGGATTAGTCGGGACGTTGTTCTCGGACACTCGGTACCAATAAAAAAAGTTTCTTATTGCTTATCAAAAAAAGTGAGAATAGTAGTGAAATTGAAATAATAGTGAATAGTTTGTGAATGGTAGTGAATATTTTGTGAATAGTAGTGAAGTAGTATGAGAATATCCGAAAACAGTTGTGTTCCAAAACAGACCGTAAAACCTCTCATGTTGGAAATAAAGGCTATCTAGCTCAATGGTGCTCTAATGCTCAAGGGCACCCATCTCTAGCAGAGTATGGGGAGGTGGGTTGCAAGGTTTCATTGTCATATGGTAAGAAAATGGATGGGCTGTGTGGAAACGTTAGCTGCACAAAGTTTGTTTTCTTTAATGCAATGCACAATCTCTGGGATTCCTCGTCATAAAAAAATGCTCAACAATAGGTCCTAGTCTCTTAGCTGGTAACTTAGGCATGTACCATGGCACCTGGGATGGGTGGTCCTCTATTGGTGAAAATGGTGTGGTGATCACTAAGCACAATAATGACACTTTCAAGTCATACGCAAAGGTGGTTTCAGAATCAGGAAAATTCTCAACAACTAGTCTAAGCAATGAGGGTATATCGATAATCATGGTGGAAGGAAATGTGAAATACAAAAGGATTGAGGACGGATAGCTGCAAATTCGTCTGTTGCACAGTTGCGAAAATCCATTGCAGGGACTTTTGAAATTATTGTCGGTAGTGTTGAGGGTTGTATATGCAGAGCCCTCTTTACAATTAAGTTACAAATGGAATGTATGTTGAGGGATGTGGTAGGTACAAAGAAGATGAATAGTGATGTGGGTGGCTTTGGGCTTGTGAATGTAGAACTATGCTCTGGGTCATTCGAGGTCTAGTCTAGTAAAAAAGCAATGTAGAGCTAGGTCTCCTCTTAAATCACACAGAAGTGGGTGTAATCAAAGCCCACCAGCCCAGGGAAAAAAAAGCAGAGAATTATGAAGGGAAAGGAATGTGGGTTATTAATAACCCAACTCTGCCTAGTGTGAATCTTAAAAGAGTAGGCTTGTTGGTTGTAAAGAAACCCGGCTCGGTTCAACAGCTTCCTTTCAATGGTAGCCTAAGATGAATCGAGTCATTGACTTCATCTTTGGGTCTCGATGCGGCAAGGCAGCAAAACTTGAAATCATAGCCTGGTGGTGCACATAAAGAACTATCGAAGGATAGTGAAGCTTTGACCACTGTCTTTGAAGACATCAAGCTGGAGAGTTAGGTTGCCCAGATTGTTGAAGCAAAGCCACCCCACGTTGGGAGAAGTGGATTGACACTGAAGCAAAATCTCAATTCTGTGTAATGGTGGTGCATTGCAGGACCCAAAAAATAGTGGTGGTCTCAAAACCAGTGCACCAAACCAAGAGATCAATCCTCCGTGTATTGGTGTCTGATTCACACTCAATGCTTGTCCTTTGCATTCCATTTTCTGAATTGTCCAGAAAAGGGGTCTGGGAGGTAACCGATGGGTTTTCTGAGAGGTGGATCAATGTTACTTGTCGTGGGGGTTTGGTAGCAAGGGAAGGACTTGGAGGGGTAGAAGAGTTGGGTAGTTGGTTTTTGGTGTTAGAAGCAATGTTTTAAATTCCGTTTTGGTGATCATTCCAGTTAAACACTGTAATAGAATATTTCGGTACCGGTGTGTTTCCATGTACCGTTTCGGGATTAACTACATATACATATATTTATAAGTATATATAAGCTAATAACTAGTAGAATAAATATATGTATATGTAAGTGTGCATCATATATGTGTGTGTGTGTGTGTGTGTGTGTATATATATATATATATATATATATATGGAAGAATTAACTATTTATAAAATGAATATACATTGAAAACATTAAAAAAAGCAGAGCTATTAGTGTCAAAAGATAATATTAAAAAAATCACAAATGTTAGTTGAGAGAAAAAAACAAAGAAAAAAATTTAAAAGAGCAAAGAAATTATTAAAAATAATGATATTTAAAAAAAGAGAGAATGAAGGGACATATTTAAAGTTATATAAAAATTGAAATTATATAAATACCTTTTAGATTTTAGAAATAATTAAATACCATCTAGATTTAAAATTTACAAAAATGCCATCTAAACTCAAGAAAATTACAAAATTTCCATTAAAATAGTCCGGAACGGAATAGGACCCAGAATGCCAATTCCGACTGGAATTTGACCAGAATGGCTAAAATGGGCCGGAATTTCAAATGAAACGGAATGAGGAGGTATAGTGTACTGGGTACTACACTGAAATGAAAAATTCTGGCCAGAATGGAATGGAATTAAAAACTATGGTTAGAAGGGGACAAGGGGAGAAGGTGTCCCTAGGGATTGAGCATTGTCCCCTTTCTAACCAAATTTGGGTAGACAAGAAGAATTTTGTAATGGGGCAAGAGTTGTCTATCATGGTTGGGTCTGATCCAGGCACTTCAGACTAGGTATTGCAGAAGTTGAAAGAATTTGAGACTTTTGAGGGGATATTGTGTGAGATATTTGAAGTGGCGCTAATGGCCTTGTTTACAGCCATTGAAGCTACTCACTATCCGGCCAATATGGTCCCTATACTAGGTGATACTTAGACGGGTGGTAGATCTGGTTGGCATGCTAGACCTCTTTGTTAGTCATCATTATGATGTCCTATTGAACATAATCTCGATCTCTTCGATGTGGTGCATATGGAGAGAAATAAATGATTGAAGTTTTGAAGACACCACAAAGAATGCAGAGGGCCTCGACCTTTTTTTTTTCCTTTGGATAACAGCCTATGTTTCTTTGTCTTTAACTTCCAGGATTTTCTTCATCTATTTACTCTCTAATTTTATTTGAAATCATTTACTCTTCTAATTAGGTGTATTTGATGTATACTCTGTTATGATAATGCATCAACCATATATCAGACAACATTTTCTCTCCGTACAACCAAAATCAGAAGATGGAAAACAACCACTTTTCTCTCTGATGAGGTTGGGTGGTCTGTGACGGCGGGTTTAAGACCGAGTCTTGAGGTGGTGGTGTGATTAGGATGGGGTTCTCTAAAGATTTAGTGATAGAATCAAAAGTTTTTTCACTTGAGAAAGATAGAGGTTTCTTGCTTATCATAGAGAGAAGCTGGAAGGTGATGACTAAGTTGACACTGGGGTTATCTACGGTGCAATGGTTGGCTAAGGCATTGGAAGACTGTCTGAAGGGAGAAAAAAAGGATTTTTACACCACAGTCAGGGAAGGCAACCGCAACTTCATAGTGCAACGATGCACCAATGTTTGAGGCTGTTACATGGCGTTGGTGGAATACGGTAGTGGTGGTAGGCAAAACTTTTTCTTCATACCTGAAGAAAAGGAAGGCAATGGTTGGAGAAGGATGGGGGAGGCCTGTGGGAGTTTATTTACGAAGGGAGAAGCACCTATAGAAGGCCATCGGTGATGGTGATTTAGTTGCAAACATGCTCCTACATGGAGGCGTTGATGCCGGAGCAACCCCGTGAAACAAGAAAAGGGGACAACGGCATGGAAGCTCAGAGAGGTGCTGCTACAAGAAAGGGCAACAAAGATGGTGCTGGTAGACTTCCTAGTACTGCACAGTGGCAGGGTGGCAATGGCAGGCCTACTATCAACATGGCAGGGGGGAACGTACTTGGTACATTGATGGACGTCAAGGCATAGTTGGTAGGCCTTTAGTGTAAAGTAGTTTGGTTGATACGGTGCGAAGAGGATAAAGGAGAATTTGGGCCTAGAAAGACGTGGGCCTACCGTTGGCATGGGTGACGAGGAAGCTGTAGAAACATTAGGAAGAAGTTGGCAATGTAAAAAGGGCTTGGGCCTGGAAGTCGTTGGACCCAGCAAGTGCGCTGTGACAGAGCAGCTCGTGTGGGTGTGGGTCAATTGTCTGGGCCTCAACCCGTGGGGCACAATGCGGGAAAGGAGAAACTCGTGGCCCAGCCCGTGTGGGTGTGATCCACTGCCCCTTACCGGCGGGAGCCTCGCATCCTCGCCGAAAACGTTGTTGAGAGCCCTGCAACCAGCTGAGGAACGCTCGACGGAGGCCCAGAGGGTACTGGCGATGGTGGAGGAGCCGATGACAATAGATCCCAAAAGAGAGCTGGACTTTTCTCTACCTCCGTGTGTTGAGACTCTGACATATTGTGGCTAGACGCTGCCGACGAACAGCAAGGAAGCTCTATCCCTTCCGGCGGAGGCTATACAGCAGCCTGAAGAGCATATCGAGACACGGGCAGCAAGGAAATCCCAAGATGATGCTTTTCTCCTCTCTGGAAGTGACGAGGGAGATTTTAATGGGCCACCAAAAATGCTTATTCCGATGCAAGGCTATTCTGAGTGGGAGTGTAGAAACCTCTTCAAGGAGGAGGCGATGGGGATGCCGTTGGAGTCATAGTGGGTTACTAGAGAGGGGGAGCCCTTACCCCTGAACTACATGTTACCGAAAGAGTCTAGTGTGTCTGATTGGGTTCTGGTAAAGGTGAAGGAAATTCAACATTGTGTGGGGATGGAGTATGAGGGCTTTGAGGATCAGTTTATGGCTTTACTTACTGCCATAGAGGTGAGTCACATTTAGCTTAAGAAATATGGGTCTAAGAAACAGAGAGAGCTAAAGAGACTTACGTGGTCGTTGAATTATGAGGGCAACTCAAGCCAAGATAGGTCCAAAGGGAAGGGGATAATATCTTCTATATATGAAGCCCAAAATTGTGTTCTGGAATGTCCGCGGGCTTAATGAGGTCAATAAGCGTCTTTGTATAAGAAATTTGCTTCGTGAGTGGAAGGCGGACATAGTATGCTTACAAGAAACCAAGTTGAAATCTATTCCAAGAAGAATTGTGAGGAGTATTTGGAGCTGTCCATTTGTGGATTGGGTGTATTTTGCATTGAGTGGGGCTTCGGGAGGAGTTTTAGTTATGTGGGATAGAAGGGTGGTGGAGAAAATGGAGGACTTCACAGGGGAGTATACAGTGGCATGTTCCTTTAAGAGTGTGGAAGATAATTTCTTATGGGCTTTTGCAGGTATATATGGGACGAACTTAGATAGTACCAGAAGATTATTATGGGAAGAATTAGCTGGAGTATATAGCTGATGGGACATTCCCTAGTGCTTAGGTGGTGATTTGAATGTTATAAGGTTCCCAAGCGAACGTTCTGGAGATAGTAGGCTGCGACCAGCAATGACAGAATTTTCAGAGCGTATTTTCGACTTGAAACTGGTGGACCTTCCTCTCATGGGAGATACTTTCACGTAGTCTAATACTCAGACTTGGTCTCGATTAGACAGATTCTTAGTCTCACCGGAATGGGAAATGCATTATCCGGATGTTTGTCAAAAGAGGTTGCTTCGCATTTGTCCAGACCATTTCCCCATCCTGCTGGATTGTGGTGGTATCCAAGGAGGGCGTTGGTATTTTAAGTTCGAAATATGTGGCTGAAAACTAAAGGCTTTGTGGATAGGGTAAGGCAGTGGTGGTCCTCATACCAGTTTCATGGCACCATGGCACCCTTAGTTTCATCCTTGCTGGTAAATTAAAAGCTTTAAAGCACGATTTAAAGCTTTGGAATACTCAATCCTTTGGAGACATAAGGGAATGTAAGAAAACCATGTTAGAGGAGTTAGAGAGGATATACGAGGATAGGGTTCTTTCATCAGATGAGATATCTAGGAAGACAAAGTTGGTTTCACAATTAGAGAGGGTAATCTCTTTAGAGGAGATCTCTTGGTGCAAAAAATTAAGAGCATTGTGGTTGAAATAAGGGAATCGAAGTACGAAGTTCTTTCATAGAGTAGCTAACTCATTTTAGAACTAATACCATTGAGATGCTAAATATCAATGGTGAGGATTGTATGGAGGCTCCCGTGATTCGGGAGCATGTTGCTGATTTCTTTGAACACTTACTTACAGAGCAAGAGGGGTGGAGGCCCGTAGAATGCCTCTCGGTTAGAGAGGCCTTTTGAGGAGGCAGAGGTTTATGGTGTGGTAAGAAGAATAGTCAAAGACAAAGCATCAGGTCCGGACAACTATTTTATGGGATTCTTCTAAACATGTTGGGAGGTAGCGAAGGAGGCTCTAATAAAGGTGTTTTAAGAGCTGTTTTTAGTTGGACAATTTGAGAAAAGTCTAAATGCCACTTTTATTGCATTGATTCCTAAGAAGATTGGGCATCAAAGGTAAAGGATTTTAGGCCCATTAGCCTTGTCAATGAGGTGTACAAGATCATCTTCAAGGTGCTTGCAAATCGCTTAGGGGAGGTATTGGGGAAGATCATTATGAAACCACAAAATGCATTTGTAAGGGGTAGGCAAATTTTGGACTCAGTTCTTATTGCCAATGAATGCCTGGATAGCAGACTCAAATCTGGTTCCACAGGGATCCTATGTAAGCTGGATATGGAGAAAGCCTATGATCACGTAAATTGGGACTTTATACTTTACTTACTAGGGAGGTGCGGATTTGGGGAGAGATGGTGTTTGTCGATCAAATGGTGCATTTCAAAGACAAGATTCTTAGTTTTGATAAATGGAAGTCCAGTTGGTTTTTTTGGCAGTTCGCGAGGCCTAAGACAAGGGGATCCGTTGTCCCCATTCCTCTTCGTCATTATTATGGAGGCACTTAGCAGGATGTTATCGGCTTTGGTTATGAATGGCTTTGGTTATGAATGGCTTTGTGGTAGGCTTCTCGGTTGGTGACCCCAATAGGGGTATTATTAACATCTCTCCCTTATTGTTTGCAGATGACACACTAGTATTTTGTGATGTAGACCAAAACCAACTTTGGGCCCTAAGGGCACTTCTATTATGTTTTGAAGCAGCGTCAGGTTTGAAAGTGAACTTTGATAAATCAGAGTTAGTGCCAGTTGGTAGTGTTAGCAACATTCGACAATTGGGCAGTATGCTTGGATGTAAGGTTTCTTCTCTCCCCGTGGATTACCTTGGACTTCCTTTGGGGGATGCCTCAACGGCTATATCAATATGGGATATAGTGATCGAGAAGATAGAATGTAGATTGGTAGGGTGGAAGTGGCAGTACTTGTCGAAAGGTGGCCGAATTACCTTAATCAATAGTACTCTTTCTAACTTACCAACATATTTCTTGTTTCTTTTCCCAATTTCAGCTAGTGTGGTGGCCTGGATCAGTCAGTTGGGACAAGGTATGCACTCCAATCTCCTCTGGTGGATTGAGAATTAGAAATATGAGAATTTTCAATTGGGCCTTACTTGGGAAATGGTTGTGGAGATATAATATGGAACCGGAGGCCCTATGGAAGTCGGTAGTTGATTGCAAATATGGTAGTTTGTGGGGGGGCTGGTGTACAGAGAGGTGAGTGGGGCATATGGAGTGGGAGTTTGGAAGCACATTAGATGAGGGTGGGGGGTTTTTATTCGCCATACCAAACTGATGTTGGGAGCGGGCTCTAGAATTAAATTTTGGAGTGGCATATGGTGTGGAAATAATGCCCTAAAGGACTCATTTCCTTCAGTTTTCTGGATTTCATGTGCTCAAGAAGCTTCAGTGGCTGATCTCATGGTGTTATTGGGAGAGCAAGTCCAATGGAGCATCACTTTCAGTAGGGCGACACAAGATTGAGAAGTTGGCAGCTTCCAGGACTGTTTTAGCCTATTGTATTCTGCAAAGCTGAGTAGACAGCAAGTTGATACGTTGTGGTGGGTATCCCCAGGTAAGGGTACATTCTCGGTTCGATCCTTCTACAAGTCCCTCACACCCTTGCCAAACAATCAGTTTCCATGGCGAAGGATTTGGTAGAATAAGGCACCTCCCAAGGTGGCATTCTTTACTTGGACAACGTCCCTAGGTAAGATTTTGACAACAGATAACCTGAGGAAGAGAATGGTGATTATGTTAGATTGGTGCTTCATGTGTAAGAAATCCAGCGAGAGTGTAGATCACCTCTTACTACATTGCGAGATTGCTAGAGCGCTATGGAATGAAGTGTTTGGCCGAGTAGAGTTAGCTTGGGTAATGCCTGCCACAGTGGTTGAGTTTTTGGCCAGCTGGACACATTCAGGAGGTATTCCACAAATCAAAGCCTTGTGGAAGATGGTACCTATCTGTATTATGTGGTACCTGTGGCAGGAGCGAAACGACCGGACGTTTGAAGACAAGGAGTGTTCATTAGCGGAACTTAGATCTTTATTTTTTAGAACTCTATTCCTATGGGCCATAATTTAATAGCCTTGATTTTCATGACTTTCTTGTTTCTATTGCTACGACCTAGATATGTCTTATCTCTTGTATACAATTTTATGTACTTGGACTATGCCTATCATCATTAATACAATCGTTTACTTATAAAAAAAAATTGATAATGCATCTTTGATCACTAAGAAAAATGATCTTACTGATGTAAAAAAAGTAAGTTATCTATTACAACGAGCTTGTAGGAAGCATTTAGTAGTGCTAGGGAAATAAGTGCCTATATTCTCCTGCTAGATGAGCGCAGTACAGAATCCAACTGTAACCATTTTCAGTTGCAAGTGGGCCCTAGTGTCTGTCCCCCTACTAAGGAACAAAATAAAGGGAAAAAGATTGAGATGATTTTAACTTCTTGGGAAGGTAGATCCTTTTAAGCATTACTTATAAAAAAAAAGGTAGATCCTTTAAGCATTAAAAAACTTCATCTCTGAAACCAGTTTGGATGAAGCTATATTTGCATGTGTAAGTAATGACGTTATACCGTCAGCCTTTGGCAAGCTCACCTCATTGTTAGTTTACAACAGCGGTGAAAGTTTTTTGCACCGTGATTTTGGCATACCAGAATCTAGTCACAAGTCTTTCATATGAATGAAAGATTTTCATGATGGCTTGATCTTGGTCCAATTATATGTTTTCCTTTGTACTGATTGTTTTTTTCCGTGAACATTCAATTGTCCTCAGTCGAGAGGCAATTGTTTGTTGTCCGTTGATTCCAGATATTAGTGGATGCCTTCTTGCTGTGGCTGATGGGTTTGGATAGATGCAATGTGCCATACTTCTAGTATTTATTCTGTAATATCTATTGTTGCTGTGTTATTGTTTGTTATGCCTTTTCTCCCCTCAATTAGTTCATTTTCTTTATATTTGCACTTATCCTGGAGAATGTGTTTCATCTCAACCCTTCCTAATGCAGACATGAGTTCAAACAAAATCATGCGGAATGGATTAGTTTGGTTAAACCTGTTTTAGATCCTGCCATCTCAGCTCAAATATATGAAACACTGGAGATACTGGATACAGTTATCTACAGATCTATCAGGGATGAAATGCGTTCAGCTATCCAGTATCTTTTGAAGGTAATGCCATATGGAAGTTTAACGGTTTGTTTTGGTCTCTGATTCAAGTTATACATGTTGCAGAGAATATAAGATCTGTAGCAACTTTTTAGTCTCTATTCATGAAGTTCCAATCTATATTGCTTTCAAGAAGAAAAAGGCTGGCTATAGTTATAACTTATGAACCCTTTATGGTGGTGGTTGGCACTGCACCGATTGAAGTGTTGTTTGTTTTAACTCAATTGATTCATTCTGTAACAAAGTAATGGCTTCTTGGGTACTGCTTTGTAACTTAGCATATTACTTTTGTAGGTACTGCTTTGTAGTTTTTTCCATGATCACTTTTTAATCGTACCTGATTTGTATTTGAAATTTTGTTTAGGATGATGGAATTCTGGTGATCCCTACCATTGCTGATCCTCCTCCAAAAATTGGTGGGAAGGAGATCTTATCCGAGAGCTACCAGAGCCGTGCATGTAGTTTGTTGAGTATTGCTAGCGTATCAGGTTGCTGTCAGGTGACTCTCTCTCTCTGAAAAGGCCTAACACAGTAATTTCTTGTGTCTTGAATCCTCAGTATCGAAAATTAACTGCTTGCTGTTTGTTAGGTTTTCCTTATACAGAGATGTGTACTGCTTAAATATCATCTCTGTTCTATGTCTCACTTATAAAAAAAAAATCTCTGTTCTGTCTCTTTTCAGGTCACAATACCTCTAGGATTTCACAACAAGTGCCCTATTTCAGTATCCTTCATAGCCAGGCATGGGGGTGACCGCTTTTTACTAGATACCGTCCATACCATGTATACATCTCTCCAGGAGCAGGTTGACATTGCTTCCAAATCTAAAGTATCAAAAAATGTTATCAGCAAGGAGCAGTCTGCTGAGATTGCTAAAGAAAAGGTAAAGGATGGGTAACTCAACTCAATTAGGGCGGCTACATGTATCCTTTTAGGCCACTCAGCTCTATCTAGGGCATGGTTCTCATTTAACTCTTTGGAATTCATTTTAATAAACTTGTAGAGTTTGACCAGTAGTGCTAGATGTGCTAAGTAGTGTTATGAATGACCTGGCTCTTCAACCCCGATTTTCCTTCATAGGTGTTTTGTATTAATATATGGTCTAGTATTTGTTTTTATGTGATTTGTGCATTTATTTCTCCTAAATTGGATGCTATTGGGCTCTGTGGATCAGGGCAATGAAGCATTCAAAGATAAGCAATGGCAGAAGGCTATTGGCTTTTATACAGAAGCTATTAAGCTTAGTGGCACTATTGCAACGTATTACAGTAACAGGGCATTAGCATATCTGGAACTGGGAAGGTATTATCATATTCTTGGGTTGCACTCCTCGTTTTTATTTGCTAAGTAGGGTTGAACTTCTCAGTCCTTGCATTGTTATCAAATGTGTGACCAGCCTCTTTTTGCCCATATAGTTACCTCCAAGCTGAGGCAGATTGTAATCAAGCTATCACTCTTGATAAAAAGGTGACTTCTTTCTTCTGAAATGTCTTTTTGTGCATGGTTGTGGTCTAACTTATGTAAGTAGTAAAATTAATGAATTTGTCAATGCCAGCTATCCAACAATGGTTTATACTTAATATAGTCTGGCTTTTGTATTTAGTGCTAATTTGGGCTGTTGTCATTGACTGTCTTATCAGAAAAAAATCCCTTGATAAAAACTCTTATAATTATTTTGTTTCAGCAATCAATTATTAAGCATAATGTAGTGAATGATAGAAGTACGAGTACTCTGTGAATTCATACAAATTGCAGGGTTTAGGTCATGTGAAGTTATTTAGTGCATGTTCTATGCCAAAAGCAAGTCATATTTGTAAGAGTTGTGGTGCGTGGTGGACAGGACTTTTAAGAGTCCTATTCTTGTTCTTTCACATTTGTTCCTCTAAAAGTTTTATGGTATATTTATATGCACTGTATGATGTTATAATAACATGCATGCCTTGTGTGTTTTGCCTAAAGCGTGGTGATTCTTGCTGTTTTCTACATCCCACACCTGGCGTTGCATGGTAAGGGCCGTAATCTAGATCATGCTTCCATGAATTGGCGCCATGTTGCCTCAAATTTTCAAGTGAACTTGTTTACCGATATAAAAAGAAAAAATATCAAATGAAAATTCAGGTGTAGAACTGATGCTTAGAGAGTTAAATCAAACTCAAGCTTCCAGATTCAAGGTAGCATTTACATGGAGTAGGACAGGATGGGGGAAGAGATCAGCAACAGTAAAAAATTTTCATGTCTGCAACTGTAGTTGTTATTGGTTCATAAAGATATCTTGAATGTCGTTTTTTCTTCTGTGGGGCATATCATGAGGATACTTAAAAACACTGTCTTGCTGTTTCCTGCTGTTTACGACATGCCATGCCTGGAGACAGTATAGTTGTCTATCTAGTGGAGATTTATCATACGTTGTAAATTGGATCTGTATTTTCTTCTTGATTACCCTAGGACAAAATGAAGTGGACATGATAGTGTTTCTAAGGTGCTCAGGTAGGTTATTGCAGGATAAAAAAAAGGCACAACATTGACTACTGAAATGATGACTCTATGAGGGTTTCTACTTCCAAAATTTGTCTACATAGTCTGGCCAAGTTCTGCATATTCCCTAGATTTCCATTTTCTGATTGCTCGTCATTTTGGTATGCTAAAATAATTGTTTTCTACTTTTTCTTCAGAATGTAAAGGCCTATTTACGTAGAGCCACAGCAAGAGAGATGCTCGGCTATTATAAGGAAGCAATTGAAGGTAATTACTTTTTTTTTTTGATTTGGTGTTTCCTAAATGGTTTATAGTAGAGTAATGTCTCATTATTTGCTCCTTAGTTATTGACGACACGAAGTCTGCCAAGTGGTCCTATTAGGAATGTTATAGTACTTGTAGAGAATCTTAAGCTGGAGATGATACTCAACTAAGTTAATTCAGTTCTGGGTTGGTTTTAGATCCTCATCAATAATCAGAGTTGCTCACATGTAGTGTTTTTCATCATTCTGTTGTATATAAAACCATGCTCCCTATTGCCTCTCTAGTTAATATATCTTAATCCACTACTTCTGCCTATGTTATTTGAGCCGGTTTCACTCTTTCAATTTGAATAAAATCACTGTTTATTCCAGTGCATTGAACAGTCTCCATGGCAAATGATTAAATCCTAACAATCTTAAACAAGTTTCCCTCCCCTTTTCCTCAATAGGACCCGACTCTACCTCTGGACAAATTAAATTATTCCTATTATATCTTTCCTAGTAATCCTGCCTACTCATTTTAACATTCCTCAATCCTGTTACTTGTCAAAAAGAAAAAAGAAAAACATTTGTCGATCTAGTTACTTTATGTACGTGTTGCTTTTAGCTGCCTAACATTCTGTACCATAAAACATAGCTTGCCTTATAGCCGCCCTATATAATTTTCTCCTTAACTCGGGGTATTCGATGAGCAACATCCTCCATATCACATCCCTGTGATTTTTTGGTCCAAGATGCCAAAAGTAATCCCCCTTTGGTGTCTCTAGACTATCCCTTTTTAATATCTCTCACTATTAAAATTTTTGTTAAACTTGTACTTCCCATATTCAGTTTTGGTCCCCTACTTAAACCTAGAACCTCTAGATTCTAGAATCTAAAGTATATCTCCAAATTTCCCATATGGAGTTGACTCCCACTCTAGTATCATCAACCAGCGCAATATCATCCTTCAAAGGCATACACTGAGGAACTTCATCCTTGATGATGGAGTAGGTCCATTTATTATCCATCCGAAGAGATATGCACTTGATGATGAACTTGTGTGCATGAGTCCCATGTCATAGGTTCGATTCCCCCTGCGATCAAACTGCGATTTAAGTGGGAGGCCATGGCAAAGGGTTGCTGTGCTAGTCTACCCGGGGGTTTAGATGGGTGAGTCCTAAGGGCTCTTCCGTGGGGTGGTTCCCCGTCATAAAAAAAAAAATTCCCCGTCATTAAAAAAAAAACAAAAAACAAAAAGAGATATGCACTTGATGCTGATCCTTAATGTAAACCTATATTGATAAGAAACTCCCTTGTTATACTTGTTCTCACACTAGCTACGTCTCCATTATTCATATATTTACTGTAGTGATATCCACTAGAGGCACTATTCTTTTCCGGAACTTATCACATTCCCTCTCTAGGTGCCCCACCACTTCTTCATGCTATTTGCAAAGATAACTGATGAATTATTTAACCAAATAGCCAAGAACTGTGGAGAATAATAATAAGCAAAAGCTTTATTAACCTGGTAGTATTTTCTAGGGCACATCTCGTGTTTAGACCTGGTTTCATTTTTTGAGTCATTTGTTTGATTGTGTTGTAACCCTGCAGATTTTAGATATGCGCTTGTCCTTGAGCCAACAAATAAAAGAGCATCACAATCTGTTGAAAGATTAAGGAAGCTATTTCAGTAGATTATGCAAGATTAAGCAAACTTCTTGGAGGCTCAAGAACTGGTTCTCATCCTGCCGACCACCCGCAGATCCTTTAAAATGGTTGATGGTTGGCATACCACGCAACAATCTCATCGACAATTACGAGCAAGGGGGGAGAATATTTTCCTACCGGAGAGAAAAGGGAAAATACAAGAACAACATTTTCTTTCTTTTATCGGAGTTGATATTATTTTGTTGCTTGATATAAATTATGGGATTATAGTTCAATTTTGTTTATTTTAGAATTTTGCATTCAGGATGTACTGCTAGTTTTGAGGAGAGGTTAAATTCTTATGGTTGGTATAGCTTGGAGATAACCTTGTGGAATTGACGCTTCTTCATAGTGTACTTTGCCAATTAAGTTGTCAATTGTCTCTCTCACTCATTGCAATTTCTTAGTCAATACAATTTTTTGAACTCATGGGTTCGCATCGCGGGAGCATCGTCGCGAGGGAGAGATTGTTGGGGTGTCCACAATAGTGTTCCCTGCGACCTTTTTATTTAAAAAAAGCCTGCAGGTGCTGTGTCAAATGCCATAAAAGACTTGTGTGTCTTCCTTACATCAATTGATTTTAATTGGATTGACAACTCAAAGGTTCGACTACCTAAAACATGATAGCCCGACGAGGATGTTGAAGATTTAAAGGGGGAAATGTAATATTTGAGATTGAGTATTAGGAGGGTGGTGAATGAGATCTCATATTGTCTGGAGGGAAAATTCTTTTGATTTAAAATGATTGCAATCAACTCCAATAATGAGATTTGCTAGCAAAGTTTCAAATACCGTTTTGGTTAAAGTATTAGAGCAAAATATTTCGATACCGGTGTCGTTTTGAGATAGTTTATATATAATAAATTAATTATATATGTATAAATTATATTTCAAAATAACATCAATGCAAGTTTTAAAAAGTTAAAATATATATTTATAAAATTCAATAATACTTCTAAGTTCTCAATCTAACTATTTAAAAAAAAATCACTTATCTTTATCACGAAAAGGGAAGTAAGGATTTGATTTTCAGTTCTCCAGAAAAGGAGATTAAAAAAAGTTAAGAAAATAATCTTCAGATGTGAAAATTAGAGTGAGAATTTTGAAAAAGTAAGAATTGTACCTGTATGATCAGTATTTGACCTGATTCGAAATACATACCTTCCATGTATCGGTCACTACCCGGCACGGTAAATACTGACCGGTACGACATGGTATTTAAAACTTTTCTTGCTAGTCTTTTAGAGTACAAGCAAAATGCTGACTTTGATTTTCTTTACAAAAACTAGAGACAAAAAAGATGCACAAATTGGAACTAAGCCTAACATAAAATATTGGATAAAATTACGCTTCATTCATTCATAATAGGCATTCATACAACTATCTAGATCTGTAAATATTCAGTGTTGGTTTCTAAATCTCGTATGGTCCAAATAATTGTCGGTGTTTTCTCGTAAAACTAAGCATTCTTAGACATTTTTAATATTCTAAAAAGTTCGCATAATTTCTTTCTAAAAAACTACTCAAATGCAAAACACTTTTCAATTTTACATATTCAACTTTTTCGTATAATTATTATCCAAACATAAAACCTAATACAACTTTCCTAAACTTAAAAAAAAAAAAACACATAAAACAATAATTTTTTTTTCAAATTTAAAAAGAAAATTATATTCAAACAATTTTTTAACTTGATAATATTTTTATTTAACTTTTTCTTTCTCTTTTTTCAAAATCCAATAAAACATTTTAACTCAAATCATTTCATTATTATTCACAAATTATTTCACTATTATTAACAGAATCTTGAGATGTTCTAAGATTTCAAACGAGCCCTAAATGAATAGAAATGGTTTCTACTTCATCTACAATCTCTCCCGCTGTAGATACTCATATTCTTCTTGCCTCTTTCATTTTCTTCTACTTTTATGGCCTTTGTTGGCACTAAATAATATATTATTAAACAACCATTGGAACTTGGGATCTCTCGCCTCTTTAGGGTTGGAAAAACTCTCAAGGCAGGTGATATTACGCACCGATGTGCTGAAATGGAAAGAGCTAATGAAACGAATCGTTTGGAATTTTGCGTGCGTTGAGTTGAAGGAATTGGGTGGGATGAAGTTATATGAAAAATGTTGACAAAACTGTGCATTTTTAGCCCCTTCGCGTTTGAGCCCCTTTCTCTCTTCTTTGGTTTGAGCCCCGATGCGTGCACAGTATGCTTCTCTTCTCCACGCCATCAATTCTCTTCTCTCTTCAAGCCGTCGAAAGCTCACATTTCTCATGCCTAATCTCTTATCTGGTTTAACCCCCATTTTTTGGTCCGACCCATAATCTTCTCCGCATGCCTTCGTTGTGCCTCTTCCCCTCGAACACAGCTGCTACCACCGGTATATATCTCTCTCTCTCTCTTTATGTAACAGATAAATGCAGTTGATTAATTTTGTGTTGTGGATATATTTTGATTTTGTGGTTTTCAAAAGTTAGGTTTTTACAATCTCTATCAATAAAAAAGGGTAAGAATCAAGCAACCGAAACCTAATCTTCTGAGTTCTTAGGTAATAAAATTTGGGAGAAAAATATATGAAAAAAAAAATATTGTTGGCAGGCTGGTTGGCGTATTCACCAAGTTTAATATGCCATTTCAATATTTTCAAATTATGGCATACCAATCAAAAGGGATCATTCTCTTAGGCTGATCTTTCAAGGAATCTTAAATAGGAATGGTTTTCTTAAATAGGAATGGTCTTTGTGGGTCTAATTGCATCTTAAATAGGAATGGTTTTCTTAAATAGGAATGATCTTTCAATGCAGGTGAAAAGCTTCAAACAAATCGAAGAGAAGAATCAACCGAAGAGAAGACCGTCGCGGGTAAAGGAGACCGTCACCGTCGGTTGATTCTTCGGTTGTGTAACGGTACCTCCACTCTTTGTCTTTCCCTCTTTTCAATTGAAGAGAAGGCCGTCGCGCACAGAGTACACTTCACATCAACCTCGTCGTCGCGCGTAAGGAGATGCCTAATTTGAGGAAGATATTTGGGGGAGTTGGCTTCGTTGAGGAAGAGATTTGGGGAGACTGAGGGAATCAGACTATTCTCTTCTTTGTATTTCGTTTCAAAGTTTCTCTTCTTTTTTTACGCGTTGAGGAAGAGATCTGGGGAGATGGAGGGAAGCGGGTGTTCTCTTCTTCTGTTCTTCATATTTCATTTCATTTCAATTTCTTTTCTTTTTTTACTTTTTACAATTACATAAATGCCCCTGCCTGCCTGCCATGTCACTTTCGTTCGCAAATTGGTACACTAATTTGCCTGTACATAGAAGAATTGTTTCAATGAAAAAGGTTATGTAAGCATCAGTACACAGTTTAGTGCGCGAACTCGCTTATACCTAGCAAGATTGGCAACAACCAATGCATTGACTTTTTGGGGAATCTTTTTATTTTTAATTTTTTTTGTGAGAAAATATTTTATTCTTTTTGGAAAATCTTACAAAATCTTTTACTCTTTTTGGGAAATCTTACATTTTGTTTCTTTTTTTTTTTTTTGATAAGAAGAACTTCATTTAATCATCAAATGTAATGCTTACAAATTGGTTTGATCGAGCCATATATATTGATGTAGAAAAGAAGGGACAGATCCCATCCACATCTTTAAATCATAGACTGACCATGCATGCTTTGCCAGGAAGTGAGCAACTTGATTTCCACCTCTAATTACACGTTGAACTTGATACTGTTCGAAATGGCTAAGCAGATTTCTGACCTCTTTTAATAGGTTACTTTGGCTTGATAACAAATCTTCATTAGTAGCCAAAGCTTCCACCATAAGTAAACAATCACTCTCAAGCACAACCTTGGAAATCCCCAAGTGCAAATTGAATTGCAGACCTCGTAATAGGGCTAGTAATTCGACTAACTCCGGTTCATGAAGCTCATGCTCAGATTTACTCACAGCCATAAGAACATTTTCTTTCTCATCCCTAAGCACAACACCTACTCCAGCCTTTTTAAGGTAAAAACATAACGCAGCATCAATATTTAGCTTGCAAAAACCAGGAGGAGTGCGCCAACAACCCAGTTTCTGCATTGAATAGTTTGGTTCAGCAGGTGCTGGGAGTACAAGTTTTTGCAAACTAATAGCATAGTTTGCAGTCTGCAAAGGGTTCAGTAGGCTATGCTCAATGGTCCACTTGTTGCACCTATACCAGAATGACCATGCAATTAAGAAAAATTTGCTAAGTAAACCTTGATCCCCTCTGTGTAATAGAGACACAACTGCTTCAGTAACTATGCATAAGTCAAAGAAAAATGTTAGATCAAGTAAAAGTTGCTGCCAAGCAGCTTTAATATCATGATACTGTAACACACCATGTGATACATCTTCAATAGGATAATTGCAAAAATCACATGCAGTACTCTCTATAATTTTCCTTTTGAACAAGTTATGTTTCGAAGGTAAGCTTTCTTTGCAAGCTCTTCAAGCAAAAAGTCTAACTTTATTGGGAACCCTTATTTTCCAAATGGCTTTCCACATTTTCTGCTCTTCATGGGCATTTGAACTCTCAGAAATATCATGTTGTGTAAGATTTTTGAAGAATCTATATCCACTTCGAACACTGAATGCCCCATTTTTCTCATGCCACATCCGTACATCTTCATGTTGCCCTGGATTGAGAAGGATTTTCATTACATCTGAAGCTGTTTTTAGATTGAAGAGAGCTCTAACCCTGGAGACATCCCACCAACCCGTCTCAATATCTATCAAAGATGCTACCCTTGCTGAAAAGTCCCTTTTTGCACTACTAGACTCCTCCAACATTAAACTTTGGTGGCCAGTAACCCAGTTATCTTACATTTTGTTTCTGGTACAATGCATGTGTTCATAATTGCATGTGGGGTATCTTGTGTGGGTGAGGAGAAATTTTGGACCATATTTTGAAGAGTAGTTATATATGTATTTATACAGAATCATTTTGTTAGTTTTTTTTTTAATTTAATTTTTGAAATTTAAATTTTATAATTTTCAGCATATCAATAACTTATACATGTAAAAAAAAAAAGTTTTTGTAAGTTTTTCTTAAATACATTTAGTATTTTTCTATTTTGAAAAGTAGTGGTACTTACAAGAAAATGTTAAACGTACTTAAGAAATACTTATAAAAAATTTATTTCTCCACATGTCAGTTATTGATATGCTGAAAATCATGAAACTTGAAATTTAAAATTTAAAATTCAAAAGAAAAAACTAACAAAATAAATTTTGTAAGTAAAAATATAAGTAAAATTGTAAGTCCATATATAACTACTTTATATCAAACTTACACAAATCATTTTCTAATAAATAGGCATAAAATAATTTTATATGAGAAATGTTATACAAACACTATTTATATATTTTTAGAGATATATATATATATATATTTAACTCTAAAATAATTTTAGGAATAAAATAACTTACACAAATCATACATTTTTAAAAACAGTACTCCTGAAAAGGATTTATTGAAATGGTATATGGAAAATCTTTTATGGATTAAGTTTCTGCATCTAACAGGTGAATATTAGATATAGAGAATTTATGTGATGATGACGATACTCCATTGTATAAATTAAGGGCTTGTTTGGATTCGCAAGTCATTTCAGCTCATTTCAGCTCATCTCAACTCATCTCACTACTATTCATTACTATTCAGCAACTTTAACTCACAAATCTCACTACTATTCACAACTCATCTCATTACTATTCACAATTCATCTCAACTCATCCCAGCTCATCTCAAGTCATCTTCGAATTTAAAGCAATCTAATGAAAAAAAAAAAGAGAGAAATAGTAAAATAAAATTTAAAATTAGCGAAACCAAAGTAAACATTTTATCGTCCAGTTCTCCTTCGACTGGCTACCGGATCTCCAGGTCACTTTCTCCTCTCTCTCTCTCTCTCTCTCGCGCAAATCGACCATCTTCCTGAGTCAGTCGAATACGAACACAACAAAAAACGAAAAGAAGAACATGTGGTTCTGGTTCATCGTTGAACCGTTCAAATCGAAAGTCACTGCGCGTGAACACTCGAATATTTTTCTGTCTCTCACCGGTAGGGCCCATTCTCATTTGAGTCATTTCTTTCACTTCGTGTCTTTCACCGTTGTATTTACTTTTTATTTTTATTTGTTCGTACTAAATTCAAGAACACATTTCGATAAAAATCATATTAATAAATCAGACAAGAAAATAATAAATTACCCTGGAAGAACCTTCCTTTGAATATAAATAAAATCTAAGGAAAAAAATACTATAATAATAACAATAATAATTTTATTGTAGTAATGCTTTTGTATGGACATCACATCACATGGATGATGGGATTGGAAAGCTGATATTAATTATCGTGAAGAATTTTCAGCGGTTGAATTTATTAGAATTTAACCAGAAATGCAATGAGATTTTTTTATTTATTAATGACGTAAAAATGGTTTTTGTGGGGACAGGGAGTAGAGATTCAGAGAATTGGAACTGGTCTGGTTGGTTTGATACAAAAGTGAAGGTAAGGAGGGAGACGCAAAGGATATGACAGATTCTTCAGCCGCCAGAGGCCGGTCGTCGTCCCAAATGGACAATTTGGTCGGACTCCTCAGGATCCGCGTCAAGCGTGGCGTCAATCTCGCCGTCCGCGACGTCTGTAGCAGTGACCCTTACGTTGTCATCAAGATGGCCAAACAGGTCTTAATTCCTATGATCCTTTCTTTTTCTCCTCCTCACCACACACACCCCGCAAAACTGCTTCTTTTTATATTGGGTTTATTTCTCTTTCCAGATATGGGTATGTTTTCGATATGATTCTTGTGTTAAATACCATCAGCTTTCTTGATTCCTTTCTTAAATACTGCGTGGTCTGAAGTTTTCTTGCAGGGAAATATATAATTCAAAAAGAGTAAAAGTATCCGACCAAAACCATGTCTCACTTTTTTTTAAGGATCTGTACATGTTTTCTGCGCTCTCTCTCTCTCCCTCTCTCTCTCTCTCTCTCTCTCTCTCTCTCTCTCTCTCTCTCTCTCTCTCTATATATATATATATATATGTTACTGCTTTATTTATTTTATCATATAAATGTTTTACTTATTGATTGTTACAAAAGCGATCAACTTTGCGTCCATAAAGAAGAGAATGTTTGAGTTTCACTAACAGCTGGAATCTTTTGAGAATGACGTAACTGAACAATTGTGTTTTAATGACATCTTAAGTTACGGGAACTTTAAAAAAAAAAAAAAAAACAGACAAGGGCCTTTAACCTTAACTCAGGAGCCACCTTCTTTTATCAACCAAAAATTAGTTTCGTTACTTTGAGTTTTTGATGTCTCAAATTAAGAACAAATGAAAGGAGAGGAAAAAAAGAAAAGGATAATTATAACGTTGAAATCAGAATAAATTGCTCAGTTGTGATATTTATTCAATATAGGTATGACACACTAACCTTTTACCTTGATGTGCTGGTGGAGACTTGCATAGATGGTGCGGTGTTAGGAGGTGAGTTTTGATCGTTTGTTCATCCTAATGAGCATATATTGGATGACGGGTTTTTGGTGGAATTTGGCTCATCTAAAGAGTCAGGTGTAGTGGATGAAGTAGCATTGTCTAAAGGTCTATGGGGGAAACATATTTTTGTGGTTCCCTGGGTGTGCATGAAATGCTATTATGCACATGGTCAGATGTATTATATGAAATAGGAATAAAAGATGGTAAAAGAGTGGTATTATCTGTAGGAACATTTGTCTGAACGAAGTCATCCTTACCAGGAAACAGATTCTCGTCAAATATCATATTCCCTGAAATAATCTCAGTTGGTTAATGGATCTAAGCAAGGATACCCTTTATCAAATGCACTATATCCTGAAAAGTTAGAATACTGTTTGCTGCGCTATTCTAACTTGTTTTAGTTATAGGGTCTCAATAATGGATAACGAGCACAGCCAAAAGACCTCAACAAGGTACATTATTATCCAAGACTAGCGTGTGCAATCAGTTAATTAAATAGACTGCTGTTTGGAGTGCATCCACCCAAGAACGTGAAAGCAACAATGAATGAGCATAGTAGAGAGGGCAATTGGAGGTGGCCTCCCTACATGGACGTGACCATAGTAGCACCTTACTGGTGGGAAGTCTCTGGCGCTCCCTCAAGTAGAGTTTGAGCCATAGCCTAAACCTGGCTCCACTAGAAAATGTAACAAGTCATTAGGCGGCTAATACTAATAATCTAAGGGGAATCCATATTCGGATTTGACCTAGGACCTAGTACATGCTAAACCATATGGGAGTAACCCCAAACCATTGCGACACCACCCTTGGTGGTTTCTGTCCGCTATACCACTGTTGAGCAATATGCGGATAAGAGATTTTTGTGTAAAATCCCATTGGAAGACAATTATTACTGAAATTGAGTTCAAAGATATTTACTGCTACTGTCAGTTTGAAACTGTTTAATTCTATTGGAGAACAAGATTTCAACCTAATTCTTTTAAACCCAAAACCGGAGTCTTATTAATGTGATGAAACAAAGAACTATATCAGGTTTGTTTTTAAAGGAAAAGATTCACGAAGAACAAAGAGTACTCATGAACGGAAATAACTTGAAATTTTAACCATTAACGGATTGAACCAATGAGTTCCATCATTTGAATTAATTATTTTCAAAGCTGAACTGGATGACCATGTGGATTTAGAAAAGGCAAGACGCTTGCGTTTGGCCAACTGACATGGCTCACACAAAGTACACACAGACTTGGAAACAATTTTCACCTGAAACTGGAAGAGTCCGTTTGAAGAATTTTGAGGAGAACTTGATGAGAAGGATGGCCTATAGTGCCAAGTGGGAGTTGTTTTGTTGCCTAGCAAAGCTTTGTATGGAACTTAGATTTGTAGAGGCAGATGGACTGCATGAAATAGTCTTAAGAAGGAATCTAGTGATTGTTGTGTTAAAGATAGTAGAACTGGTATATTATGGCCGGCTAGCCCCATTTTTAACAGTTTTGGTGTCATCACCATTGTAAGGTTGTTTAAAGACAAAAGTGTTTAATCTGCCAAGAACCAGCTATGGCTACATGTTGATTGGCTCCACTATCCATGAACCATGATTGATCCTCCATAGAAGCATTTTTCTGAGCTGGGGAAGTTTCCTTTGTAGGAGAAATACATAGGGTGATTACCATCTAAAGCCTGCTTATTGATTTTACTGCAAATCTAGAATCGTGCTGCACCTCTGTTCTGCTTGCTTCAATTGTTTGAGAATTGCTGCTGAAAGTTTTGAGTGCAGAGGATTTTTTCTGATTAGACAATTTCGGTGGGAGTCTCTAGGTATTTTGCTTGAACTTCCTATTTGGTCCACCATTCTTCTGATTGAAGAAATCAACTTGACCCACTTCAAGAGCTATGGATTGAGTTTGATGTTGACTTACAATGAGAGTCTCATAATTCAACAATTCACTCTCAAATTCTGTGAAATTCATATGCTTATCCTAGTAGAAAGATTAAAAGAAGCAACAAAGGGATGATAAGCAACATTTGATCCACCAATAACCTTAGATAGATGGTCATCTTTGTCAACTTTAAATCCAAGTGCTCAGCACATTTTTTTGATCCCTGAGTTAAATTCTGCAACTTTCGCTTCAAGGAGGACATTCTGGATCATGAGTGAGACATATTGGTTTGCCAAGGCTGCACAAACCTGGCACGAGAGATTTAGCCCATAAACCAAGCACAGCACCCTTTTGGACAAAGTAGCAATCATCCAGCGAAGTAACAGCTGATGCTTTTGTTACAGAAACTAAACTATTCAAGGTAGTAGTCACCTTACCTTCATCATGAAATTGGTTCTTAGAAGGACAAGATTCTGTGCCATCCAGAATACTCAATAAATTGTGGTTGAGCGGGATTGGTAAAAACTGACAATCACGTCAAGTAATTAGTGAAGTCATTTCGATATACGATTTTATTTTATTTCAATTTTATTTATTATCCCTCATCTGGAAGTAACCTTTTCTTTCCTTGGGCAGTCCATCAAGTTTGATTGAGACCAAATGGGTTATGTTAGGAAAAGTATAGCTGGAAGAAGCAGGAGAACTTGATGTGGTCATGGTGGGAAAATATTTTAACAATGGTTAGCCTAGGGCACTGATACCATTAAAGAATTTAGAAGTAAAACGTGGCTGGCCAAGATGGCCAAACTGTATATTCTTTTATCATTATATGGACAATGATTACATCGACTCCAACAACCGTTTCTATCTGTTACACCAGATTAAATGGACAGAAAATATTCGCAGGTGTACAAAGGAAATAGAGGGAATGTTAATAACAACTGAGGCCTTTTATCCTAGCTGATGAGTCACAATGGGAGATATCAATCTGATCGTTATCTTTACTGCTATGCTGAACAGATGAGCTGGAGTGAGTTGAGTGACTTGGCATGGGACTAGATTGAGCTGGATGACTTGTAACGAGACTCTTGGCTTACATATACTATTTATTGTTCCTTCCACTTATAGTTGTTCAATTATATGTATTGGGCTAGCAAGACGGTTCATTAATTTTTAGTTTGTTTCATAAATTTTCTATGTAGTAATTTTCGACAACTTTCTGTTCAGTTCTAATTACAATTAAGTGTGAACATTTGATGCAGAAACTCAAGACAAGTGTCATTAAAAAGGATGTTAATCCTGAGTGGAATGAAGATCTAACTCTATCAGTTACAGACCCTAATCTTCCAATCAATCTGGTAAGTATTTTGTTCACTGCCCACGTTTATCAAAATATGAAAATCCTAATAGAAACCTTTTAAGCTTGAAAATGTGGTGCTTTGTATACTCAAAAAAGAAAGGATCACTTTGTATGGTGACTTTAATTTTTGTGCTACTCTAATGGTGCTCTTAGAATTTTGGTTAACTTGGGAGCAAAGTACTGGATCCTTGAAGAATGTTGGACTCTGGTTTGTTTACAAGACCTCAACCACAGGAAACAAGAGTTTTTGAGTACTAACATGTCTGGTGACTGCAATCTCCTATATAGAACGTGTTGTCATCCCTATCAAATTCATTATGGTTGAATCACATGTATGAAGCTTGGCCATTTAGCTAGAAGGCAATAACAACACTAAACAATTCACTAGCCCATAATTTGATGCTGTAAAATCTACCTTTTAGGTAGAAGTGACTTGTGTAGAGTGAAAAAGATAAGGGGCCAACGTCCTGTACATTTATGCTCTTGATGATGGCAAATATGGTAAAAGCCACTTGATAGCTGTTCATGTCTTGGGCTTTTCTCTCTCTTCCGTCTTCCACTTTTCTATATTGTTTCTTATGCTTTACACCTATTTATACGTCAATGGTCATTGTTTCTTGTGATTGCAGACTGTTTATGATCATGACACATTCACCAAAGATGACAAAATGGGAGATGCTGAGTTTTACATCAAGGATTATGTAGATGCCTTGAGGATGAATTTAAAAGACCTTCCAAGTGGCACCATAATAAGAACAGTACAGCCAAGCAGGCAAAACTGCTTGGTTGAAGAGAGCTGCATAACATGGAACGAAGGCAAGCTGGTCCAAGATCTCTGCCTCAGATTGAGAAATGTGGAATGTGGGGAAGTGGAAATCCAATTGCAATGGATTGATCTTCCTGGTTCCAAGGGTTTGTAAAGTATGTGTACGCTCCTTTATTTGCTTTCTTTCACGTGTTGTGTGTGGGATGGCTTCAAGCTTTTACAACCCTGCATCTTGTGATTTCACGGTATATAGACGTGTGATGAACTTGGCTTGTATGCTTTCATGTTTGGCTATTTGTATCCGGTTTGTAGCTCATTATGTAGGTTTGAACAATTTTAGGTGTTAATGTTACCAAAATTACTATATTGCATGTGCTCTATTATCGTTTGCTGTGAATCCAGTGGATGTTTGGGAAATGAGATGAGATGAGAATGTTGTGAATAGTAGTAAGATGGTTTATGAATAGTAGTGAGATAGTTTGAGATAAGTATTTATTGGAGTTTGGGAAATGAGAGAGAAAAAGTTGAATAAAAAATATTATAAAATTAAAATATTATTAGAATATAATTTTTCTAATATAATTTTTATTTTGAAATTTAAAAAAGTTGAATTGTTTTTTGTTTGAAAAGTTAGAAACGTTGTAATGATTTGTTTGAAAATGTTTAGAAGGAAATGAGATGAGATGAAAAATGTTTCCAAACATCCCCTGAATCTGTAAGGTGCTTTCCCACTTAGCAGGTATTCCACTGTGTATTTGCTAATTACCTGTAGAAAATGAGATGCAGTAAACGGAGAAAAGTTGTGTATTTTCTTTGCTTTGTTCACTTAGATCATCCTTTGTTTCTGAGATTTTTTTAGGCAATTTCACTACATCCTATTTTTTTTTTTTAATTTCAATTGCATTTTTTTTTGTTGCATTATAATTCTGTTACACTTGATTGCATTTGATTCTATTCAATCGTCAAAATCTAGAAAACAAACTAGTTACAAAATCATATTAATAGCCTCTACTCGTGTCCTAGATCGTCTGAGAGCTAGATTTGCCTCAATTGTTTGTCTCTTGCCTTCAGCTTTACTCAAGTCGCTTCTTCTATTTGAAGAGTTTGCTGAGCTTCTCTGTGTTTTAAAATGTTCATTGCATATTTTTGGCTTCAAATACACTGAAGGGCATTATGTTATGACTCAAATAGGATAAAGCCTTGGTGCAGGTCCATATCCCTGCCTATCATTTAGTCCTTCAATCATCTCATTTATTCATGATTGTGCATTGGCTTTCAGGCTCATTTTCACTGGCTTTGTTGCTGAATAAAGTAAAACTACCCAAGCCGAACACTCTGTATATTTGCTTGTATGCCTCATTACGACCCTCCCTACCTCAATTCTTCTGTTGGTCACGACAGGAGAAAGAGAGAAGGAAGAAACAGAACAAGAAGAAAGAAATGGTTTTCTGTTGCTTAATTCATACTTGGGTTAAATTGTGATTATTGCATAAGCCTAAATAGTAAATGATTAGGCCCCGTTTGGATTGAGAAGCCATTTCAATTCATCTCATCTTATCATTACAACTTTCTCAAATTTTTACATAAAATATAATAAACAATTCAACTTTTTCAAATTTCAAAATAATATTAATATTACAAAATAATATTTTAAAAATATTTTTTTTAACTTCTATCTTAAATCATCTCATCTTACTATTCAAACAGGGCTAAATTCTTTCCTAAGATTGGAAGACAACTTTTTTGTTTTGTTGTTGAAATTTGAGATTGTAGTTTGTGATCACCTCTTTGTGGGTTGAGCCAGCTCCTTATAGATTATGGGTTCTGGACTTTTAGGTCTTGAGTTGTTTCTTCTTCCTTGAAGAGAGAGCTTCAATGTCCAAAGTCGCAAAAGTTCGCCCTTACTACTTAAATGAACAATCACTTTTAAAATATGCTATATTAATGTGTGATTAGAGATAAAAAAAAAATCTAAAATAAAAAATTGAATTTCCTTTCTTACTAAAAAATAGTGACAAATTTTGGATTGTGATTTTTTCTTTGAATTATTCGATGTGCACTTGTGTGAAAATTTCTTGTCGAAGGCCTAGGATAGTGATAGGCTTACTACCCTATTACTACCCATTTACTACCAAAAGGTATTTTAAGTTTTTTTTTTATTTTTTTATCATTTTCTTTTAAGTATTTTTTTAACATCCTTAATCATTAAGAAAAAATTAAAAAAATATATATTTACTAATACACAATTCCTTAATCATTAAGTAAAATTAAAAAATTAAAAAAAAAATCAAATATAAAAAGAGTAGTAAATAAGTAGTAGTAGGGTAGTAACCCTATCATTATTCATTTGCAAAATACTTTGTCTTAAACATCTCTACCTTATTATTAGATCCAAGAAATGTCTAGTTCCATCCCCTCAAACTAAATCCACTAGCAATGGTAGGGTAAATTAACCACATCAATGTGGAACCCAGCCCTAGTTGTGCTTCATAATCTACTCCGGCTCTGGATATAGACACTTGCAGCTCTGTTGTCACCTATCATCTTTTTTTCTTCTAGGCCACCGCCCATTGCTCCTTAGTCTTCTGAATTATGACATGATCTTACAATTGGTTTCTTTATATCTTGGAATAACTACTTCCCATCAATTTTTTTTTTGACTTCGACATTACTCTATCTGGAAGGACTTTGAGAGAACCATGCATGTTGGGATGCTTTTCAGAATATATTATGGGGATCCAATGACAGTATTTGGCAAGTTCATGTATATGATTTTCATTGTTAGAGCATATTGCATGGATTAAGATCTCTTAGAATTCTTGTTCGGATTCTAAAGTTTGGAGTGAAGCGATTTATTGAACATTTAGGACCTGTTTGGATACAGATGTGATATGAAACCACTATCCAAACCATCTCATCTCATCAAATTTTAACTAATAATCTCACTACTATTCACAAACCATCTTAACTCATCTCACTATCCAAATGGGTCCAATAATACTCTGAAAAACTCACACAGATAGTAATAAATACTATATGACTGACTATTTCTCTCCCATTTTAGGCCCTAGAATTTGAGCTGAAGCTCTAAAGAAACCTAATAGCATATATTCTAGGTTCTAAGTTCTAATTCATGTTTTTTCTATTATTCTAAGTTTTTTTCCCCCTTTCCTTTGTACTTTCTTTGAGCATTCATTTAAATTATGACGTTAATTGTATCTTCGAATATCTGCATATATTGTCACTAGATAAGTCGCTTGGACATTAGGCTTTATAATTATCTTATATGGTTCAATCATTTTATAACTATGATGTAACTGATCAAGTTGATCTTAACTGTGCACGAACCTACAAAATGGGTTGTTGCCTTCCATGACGTCGACCCATTACTTTTCGAGATTTTCATAGTGGAAAAGACCCTCATTCCTGTCCCGATATCGACCCAAAGCTAGCAACTATTAAAATCTTATATTGCTTAAAAAAATGGGGATCTTAGATTGGTCATAGCCACATATATTGCTATTGATGAAATATGAAGGATATGATCTCTCCCTGATTAGAGGGACATTGGAATATTGCACCACACATTGCTCAATAAAACACATGCGTGTGCTATTAAAATTATGATCAGTTTCTATACAATATTGAAACGTATAAAATTATCTAGATTATCCAGATCGATCTAGTACGAGTCCCTAAGCAAAGTCAATGTTGGATCTTTTGGAATTCAATGTGCTTTCCACACAAATTCATGTTCCATTCTCCAACAATATTGAAAAGTATATAGTTTTATAGCCCTATGCATGCATGCATGCTAGGAACAATACCAATGCAAATAACATCCTTTTCTGACATTTAGGAAACTTTGTACCTTAAATAAACTGATTTTCATCCCATGAAATTGGGTTTCCTAATTATTCACATGGGGAGCTCATTCAGCCATAGAATGTGTGTGCAAAGGCAGTCAATTAAATGATTTTTTTGGTGCTCCTTTGTCTGCTAAAATAGCTGTATAAAAAGAAGATGAATTTTATACATCAGTCACTATTCACTTTCACACCTTACACTTATAGTTTTTTTTTTTCCATAAAGTGTGGGATGTGGAGTAGTGAATAGTAGCTGATGAGAAGAATTTTTCTAAAAAGAATTTTCTTTTTTAATATTTAATGTTTCAACACTTCATAACTTTTTTTTTTCAAAATTTATATAATCAATGCCAAATTCAGGATAGGGAAGTGGTCGGAAAGATCAGCAACTTCCCACAACTTGCAAAGAAGCTAGCTAATTATGAGTAGTATTATTTGAAGGCTTTACACCATACACTATTCACGTGTCATAATTTAATTTGTAATATTTAAATTTTAAAATTTATTTTTTAAATCAAATTATATGATATAAATGATGCCTGGTGTAAAATCTTTCAATTAAAATTATTCATTAATTATATATACAGAAAGGTTTCTATGATCCCCATTATAACTCTGAAGAAAATATTTTCTTAGCCACATTTTCCAAGATATCAATCACAATCAGTACTACTACTGCTGCTGCTGCTTTGGGTTAATCTGATTTACGTGTGATATGCCGAAAGCTGCATGTTGCTTATCTCATGGAACTTTAATCATCGATGGATCGATCAATATCAGCAGAATGAATACAATTGGTCAACTTCGATATAATGTCTAATGCTTTTCATGCAGAAAACTTTTGCTGCTAGGCTAGCAGTGCCTGATCTCGTCTAAAGAAATGGACCAATGGTGGAGATAGTGCCACCCCAATTCTTTATTTTATTTTATAATTATTATCTATCCGAGAAGTGATACAACCATAAAGAGATTTATAAAAATAAATTTATAAATTGACATGAATTCATATCATATGTTAGATATATTTTAAAATAAAAGTAGCGTCACAATCTAACGTATATATTACATCAAACTACGTCAATTTATATACTTATTTTTATAAAATCTTTTTATAACTAAAATATTTATATTATTTAAATATTTAGAAACCCCAAGTGATATATATATATATAAATATAAATATATACGACAAATTAAAGCTAAAAATTTTTTATATAAAAAAATGAAGTGCATGCATTCCTTTTTATACTCATAGGAAACACAAACCCTATTGCAGTGCGTGCAGTTGAGCATGGTGTTTGGGTTTTGAATTTCGAATGAGTTGTGGGACTGACACGCCAATCCTTGTCCCCACTTTGGCTTTTATCCTTTCCCACCCCCAAACCCTCCATCCCATATATCATTAACTTCAACGCATGCTTCTGCGTTTTTATATAGCACTTCTAGGATGTATGTATACACCCACACACACACACACACACACACACATATATATATATATATATATATATATATATATATATTATATTTCATTTCATTGAACAAACCCCCTTTAGTTAATTACCTTCTCTCAAGCCAATCATATCCTAGCGTTTGTCCCTCTTGTGATCAGCATTTAGATCTGGCTAGGAGAATATATATATATATATATATAAGCATTCATATATTTTCTTATGTTGATTAATTCGAAAAACTTTATTTATATGCCACCAAATTATATGATGAGGAATTTTCTAGTCACAAAGAAATCTATAAAAATAAATTCACAAATTGACGTGACATATAATTTATTAAATTGTAAAATTACTTTTATTGTAAAATACGTAGATCTAACATCATATGAATTCATATACTAATATATATTTTCATGCATGTGCTTTTGCTGATAGCTAGAGAATTCATGTTCTAATTTTGAATTGTTGGAAAAGCTAATCTCACTTTCTACTAATATTCACTAATTTCAATATTTATTGAATATCCCCTATTAGCAAAAGTAATAATGTGATTATGCATATGATGAATGAATAAGGGGATGTTTGGATTCAAAGACACTCTTAACTCATCTCATCTAATCTAATAATTATAATTTTTTCGAACCTTCAAACAAAATATAATAAACAATTCAACTTTTTCAAATCTCAAAATAAAAATAATATCAAAAAATTATATTATAACAATGTTTTATTCAACTTTTAACTTTCATTTCATCTTATCTAAACTCAACTTTATTCTAAAGACTCTATACCACACACCATCCACGTGATGTAATTTGATTTAGAAGATAAATCTTATAAATCAAATTATTTCATGTATAATGTAGATGCCTTAAAATAACATTTCTCATAATCAGATTCTTTGAACTGATCAAGCTGGTCATGACTGCTTATAAGTCTTGATCAGACCATATTTAAGAGCCTTTTTCTTGTTTGGTACAAGTCCATTAAGTCCACTTTCACAAAGTTTCTGCTGATTGATGGTTGTTTATAAAAGTTTGGCTGGCTAGCTAAGAATATGGTAATAGGATAGGCAAGTTAGGCAAAATTAGCGACTACCCATATATATGTTAATTCATTGAGGTGATCTACTATTTTTGTAACTTTTCATAAAAAAATTAAATTTATTTCATCTTATTGAGACCCGTTGTGTTTTGTTGTTAAACTCATCTCAACTCAATTATTAATAGGACCCACAACTTTTTCAACTTCCCATAAAAAAAATTCATAACATCTTATTTCATACATTTAAACATATATCTTAACTTATTTACATTTAAACACATCTCAATAGGACTCACAAAATATTACTATTTATAGATCAACTCAGATCATCTCAGAGTCAAATGCAGTCGAGAAAGGAAACGTGTCAAATCACAGAGATTACTCCTTACAATTCAACCATATATATTAGAACAATTGAATGAGAAATTAATCCATTCATTTCTTTTGCGTGGGATCATATATATGTATGAATTTTTTCTATACTGATTTTAACTCTGATTAATTCTAATGCCTATTGTAGGGCACATTTGTGAGTCATACTATCATTTTCCTAATCGTTGTTCCACATTCTTAAGTATTAGAATCTCATATAAATTCGAACCAAGTTCCGTAAGTTTGTATAAAAGTTTAGAGTCATTTATTAAACGAGTCAAATTCGTATAAATTATTCATTTTGAAATAAAGCCATATATGGTTTTTTACAAGTAGTTTTAGATTTATCAATTTAGGTTTTGCAAGTTCATATTTATCTGAGTTATGCTAGGGTGTGCAACTCTCGTGCATTTCCTTTAAAAAAAAATAGGGTCTACATTAAAAAAATAACTTTATTCATATGAATCTCAGGTTTATCTACTTTTTTTTTTTAAAAAGAGTGCAAGTTTCGTATAGTCATTTTAACAAAAATTAAATTATATGTGAGTCTTAAGATTAACCAATTTTTTCAATAGAGTTCGATCCCTAGACTTGGATACCGTAGGACTGCAAATATTATTATTATTATTTTAAAAAGCTCTTTTGCAAAAAGATTATATATGATCTCGAAATCGGTCATTTCTTTACTAGAATTTATTTTAGGTAAAATGTTACTATATATTAATTTTCTGTGTCAAATAAATATATAGTAGATTTGAATAACGAAAAGTTTAGGGTGCACAATGCAATTTTAATTAGTAGCTTACTAAAGGTACATGTAAAAGAATGTGCTATAGTGCTATAGTGTGTGGTCATGAAAATTTTAATTATTTTTGTGTGGAAGTTATATGAATATTGTTTAATTACCTACAATATATTCAACAATTAATGCCCTCTTTTAGGATTTTGCAACAGGAGGTCATGAAGCTGATGGCTCAAAGCAAATGGTTCTTGCATGAAGGAGAAGAGGTAAAGTTGCACAGAAAGATACTACAGATCCATATCAACATGTAGAGCGATAGAGATCAGTCAATTAATTAGGAGGCAAATACCAAATTAAGGAGAGGAAAATAAATAATAAAATTGGCGTGCCGGGGAGGAGGGAGGAGATGGATTCCTCTCCCTTTTCGGAGTGAGAATAGTGTAAACTAAGATATGTCGACTAAAGTTGGGAGAGAGAGAGAGGTTTCTTTTAAAAGTTATTCCATATTTCTTTCTTAATTAGATATACATTCACGTAACACTAATGATATAACATACATTATAATCTCTAATACATGCTCGATACGCCGTAAATATAAGATGGTGACTAGCATTATTCATAATTACATGGAATTAAGAAGGCCAATTGCTAGACAAGAATATACAAGAAGTAGTGTGGAATGAAAGAAAATTGGATTATAGCGTTTTGGTGTTGCATAAGGCATAGAGTTGGAGCCTTTGCAAATGCCAAGTACTAAGATGCGGTCGGGAACGGACAATTTAGGGTCCACGTGAAGGTATCACCCATCCATCACTGTTCCCTAGAATGATAATCTCACCAATGAAATAGGAATTATTCCAAGAAAATTGCCAAGAAAACTTGGAAAATAGGATCGCTTTACACTACTATTTATGGCACTTTCCCATGAATATCTTCTTATTGAAAAATTCTATTCATCATTTTATACATCACACACTATATTTTTTTTTAATCTTACTAAATGAATAGTATATGGATGATCTGTAAAAGAATTGAATATGTTTAAAAAGAATAAAACCAAAAAAGAAAAAAATGTGATGTGTGAAGATGATGACTAGTAAAACTCATTCTCGTTAACCCACCCCAGAAAAAAGAGAAGAAAATAAAAACCAAAAAAATAGGAGGAAGAATAAAAACAAGCAAATGTAGCCATGGTAGCCGCATCTACAATACAACCCATGAGCATAAAAGCGAATCCAAGAAGAAAGAGGAAGAGGCTCTTTTGCAAAGCCTTTACAAAACAACTACTTAGAGACACACCCCAACCAAAATGCCTTTCTCCACTTTATGCAACCAATGGTGTTATAGAAGATAGAGCCATATACCAACGTACCAAGTTATCAAATACCACCACAAACCCCTCTCTCATCTCTCTCTCTCTCTCTCTCTCCAAAACCCAAATCCAAACACAACTCAAAACAAAAGGGAAAAAAACAAAGCAAAATAAAAAAGCAAAAAACTCTGTATGTGCGCTTTGGGGACTGTAAGTGCAAGCTTGTTTCGCAACTCTCAAAGCTGAAAAAATATTGCTGTATTCTGCTTATTACCCACTACCCCAGAAACCAAAACACATGCTCTCCCATTTCCCCAACTCTTTTCATCATCACCTCCACCATCAAAATCTCCTTCCTTCTTCTTCTTCTTCTTCCTCAAATTTCATCCAATCTTTTGGAACTTCACCTCCTTCCTCAGAGCTTAGGGACTCTCTCTTGAATTGGGTAATACAAGAACTTATCAAAGATGATCACACTATCAGATTTCTACCATGTTATGACTGCAATGGTGCCACTTTATGTGGCTATGGTCTTAGCCTATGGCTCAGTGAAATGGTGGAAGATCTTCACGCCAGACCAGTGCTCTGGTATCAACCGTTTTGTGGCTCTCTTTGCCGTCCCTCTCCTCTCCTTCCACTTCATCTCCACCAATGATCCCTACACCATGAATATGCGGTTCATTGCTGCTGATAGCCTTCAAAAGATCATCGTTTTAGTTGTTCTTGCCGTTTGGACTAAGGTGAGCAAAAGGGGTTGCTTGGAATGGACAATTACTCTATTCTCACTCTCAAGTCTACCCAACACTTTGGTCATGGGCATCCCTTTGCTCAAAGGAATGTATGGTGACTTTTCTGGGAGTTTGATGGTCCAAATTGTGGTCCTTCAGTGCATCATTTGGTACACTTTGATGCTCTTCTTATTTGAGTTCAGAGGTGCTAGAATGCTCATATCTGAGCAGTTCCCAGATACAGCAGGCTCCATTGTCTCAATCCATGTTGACTCTGACATCATGTCACTGGACGGAAGGCAGCCTCTAGAAACCGAAGCTGCAATCAAAGAAGATGGAAAACTTCATGTCACTGTAAGAAAATCCAATGCTTCAAGATCAGATATCTTCTCAAGAAGGTCACAAGGTTTGTCATCGACAACTCCCAGACCCTCCAATCTAACCAATGCAGAGATATACTCCTTGCAATCTTCAAGAAACCCAACTCCAAGAGGGTCTAGTTTCAATCATACAGACTTCTATTCAATGATGGCTGGTGGCAGGAACTCAAACTTCGGAGCCTCCGATGTTTATGGCCTCTCAGCTTCACGAGGCCCAACACCAAGGCCTTCGAATTACGAGGAAGATGGTGCAGTCGGTGGCAAGCCGAGGTTCCATTACCATGCTGGGGCTGCTGGTGGTGGTGCTGCTGGGCATTACCCTGCACCAAATCCGGGAATGTTTTCACCAACGGGTTCCAAAAATGTTGGTGTAAATGCAAATGCAAAGAAGCCGAATGGCCAAGCACAGCAGAAGCCAGAAGATGGTGCTAGGGATCTTCATATGTTTGTTTGGAGCTCTAGTGCTTCTCCCGTATCAGATGTTTTTGGAGGACATGAATATGGAGCTCATGATCAGAAAGACGTGAGATTGGCTGCTTCTCCAGGAAAAGGTTGTTTCCTATTTTCAGTTTTGTTGGATTGTGCTTTTTCTTTCTGTAGAATTCATATTAATTTTACTTTCTGTATATCTTCCTTTATTTGATATTTAAATGGGCTTCTTTTTCTGTTGAATTGGGTTGTTAGTGGAGGGTCAGAGAGAGAATCAAGATTACTTAGAGAGAGATGAATTCAGCTTTGGGAACAGAGGGTTGGAAGGAGAGATGAACAACGTTGAAGCTGAGAAAGTGGGAGATGGAAAGCCTAAGGCCATGCCACCAACAAGTGTCATGACCAGGCTTATACTCATCATGGTTTGGAGAAAGCTCATTAGAAACCCCAACACCTACTCAAGCTTAATAGGTCTCACTTGGGCACTGGTCTCATTCAGGTATCTGTCCTTTTCATCACAGTATAAACTCTGAACCTTGAAATTGTGCATAGTTTGATATTTTCTTGTATATATTCATATTTTTGGATTATACCCTTTTAATTTTGAACATTTTTGCTTATGGGGTTCCTTGCAGGTGGCATGTTGAAATGCCTGCCATCATAGCAAAGTCCATTTCCATACTGTCAGATGCAGGGCTTGGCATGGCCATGTTCAGTCTAGGTCAGTAAAAACAGTACCCTTCTTGACTACTTGTATTACAGATTTCTTCCAGTCCTCCTCCAGACAAAATTCTCTCCTACACTTTCTTTACTAAAAAAATCTTACCCGATTCTGTCTCACATTTCATTATTAAAAAGTAGGAATAAGAAAGCAAGCAGACCAGTAACAAAAGCAAGCAAAGTAAAGAAAAACAGTGTGGTTATGATAATGTCTTGGGAGGGTTTCTTTTATGGATGGGAGCACTCTCTATCTGTCTTCCACTTTTTGCCATGTTTGTGTTGGGTTGCGATGGTTTGGTGGTGGTGGTGGTGGTGATGATGAAAGGTCTATCAAAAAAAGAGAGACTGACAGTCACAGACAGACAGACAGACAGACAGTGTAGGAGATGTGAGGAGGGGGGTAGTGATGGGCATGCTTTGGCTGATGCTTTTTCTATGTGAATATTGACAGGTCTGTTCATGGCTTTGCAACCGAGGATCATAGCATGTGGAAATTCCATTGCAGCTTTTGCTATGGCCGTGAGATTCCTTGCTGGTCCAGCTGTCATGGCAGCAGCTTCCATTGCTGTTGGCCTTAAGGGTGTTCTCTTACATGTTGCCATTGTCCAGGTCATCATCTCATCTTTCTTGCTTTCTTTTCCTCTCTCTCTCTCTCTCTCTCTCTCTTGCCTCCTCCTGACACAACCAATCCTACTTAACTGCATAAGCTCCAAAACTTCACATTCAAAAAAATAAAATAAAATACTATATCTATATATATATATATTGCTATGATCAGCTATCTCCCGATAAGATTTTTTATTTTTTATTCAGTTAAATTTATTTAATACATACTACTGTAATCACAGCATCTCATTCATCAGGTCCTGATTAGGATAATTTTCCTTTTAAATTGTTTTCTGGAGATAGCAAAATATGGGCTGGAAAAGAGCAATAGCAGATAATGTAAAGCAGTGAGCTGCTTAGAACATATATATATATATATATATAGTTCCAAACATGACAAACATGATCTAACGACTTGTTTGGATCAGGGTTATTAATGAACAACAAACATATGTACGTACCCATTTCTCTAACATGTTCTTTTGCCCCTCATGTTCCCTTGATTTCCAAAACAAATTAACAGGCAGCTCTCCCACAAGGAATCGTCCCCTTTGTCTTTGCCAAGGAGTACAATGTACATCCTGACATTCTCAGCACAGCGTGAGTATTATATATTTTTCCAACTCATTAACATCTTTTAATTTAAATATTTCACTACAAGAAAAATGAGCATTTGTGACGGATTATTTGCGCCGAGAATGATTATTTGCGACAAAAACAGATTCATTTTAGCAATAAATAGTCATTTTCGCAGGAAATAATTGAGTACAAATAAACAATTTTCTTATAGTGTTTCTGCTATATTATTATTATTATTTCGTGTGTTCTGTAGTACTGATCAGGAATTTCTGAATTTTGCAGTGTTATATTTGGGATGCTAATTGCATTGCCCATAACGCTCGTCTACTACATCTTGTTGGGGGTATGAATTGGTGGAAATCATCGCAGAATATGACTGCAATATCCATCCATGCAATGCTCAAGCAGGGCCATGCATCAATGCAGTGATAAGTTCGGATGTTGAAGAAGTCAAAAGCATGCATGCATGATGAGAAATAGGATCGATCGGATCATGATGATCAGAATGAAACTTTTTCTTTTGATTTGTCTTTTGCTAGTAAAATTGTAAAATCATCATGTTTGTAGTCAATTTATAATATATATAAAAAAAAAAAAATGTTTCTCTAGTTAACTATAAACAAGTTCTTCCTTTGATTCTATTCATAGCTAGAATTTATGCCTTCAGAAAAGCAACAGAAACTAGGAAGAAAAGGAAAAGGAAAGGAGCTGGAAAAGTGCTTGATATGATGATTCATATATACCTTATCCCTCCATTAACAATGCTCTACTATTTGAATGAAGGGCGCTGGAGGTTAATTTCAAACTTTCTTTTCTTTTCTGGTTGATCTGTTTATACCACTAACTCATAAGACAAGTAAACTAATTCATTGACATCGTTGACATGGTATAGATTGATTTTAAGAGAAGTTTAAAATTAAATTATCTTTCAAATCAAATTATATCATATTAACGGTGTGGATTAATGCACGTGTGTTATAATTTACGTACACAGGCGTGCAAGTATATAAATATTCGTTCAAAAATCATTCTTTTTCGAGTACTATTGTTACCAGCAATATATATATATATATATATATATATATATATATATCTCAAGAGTACTCAAGAAAACTGAATTTGGCAAAGTGATCTAGACCCTACTTTAATTTGATGAATATTAATTTACCAGCTTGTGTTAAGAGTTCATGAGCTTGATTTAGATTTGAGAGCTATATATATTATCAACAAACCTAGGTAATGGAAAATACATATTGAAGGAGACTCAAAACAGACAATCCACGCAATCCTACAAGAACAGCAACCAACTGATTGGGAAATGCAAGCAGTCACAAATGACATCCAGTTCTTACTCTCAGATTTTGAAGCTTGGTCAGTAGAAAAGATTCACCGATCTAAAAATCGATGTACGCACAATCTAGTGCATGAAGAAATTAATGAGCCTAACTCATCTCATAAAACCGGTTCTACAAGAGAGGATTGTTCATTACTTATAAACATATCCAAGACCTTGTCCACAACTAATATGAGATTATTCCTCAACACCCTCTCTCACTTGCAGGCCAGTATTTTTTCTGGTCCTTGTCACTGGGTAAATAGTGTGGGTTCCCATTCGTCCTGTGGCAGGCTCTAATACCATGAAGAAATTAATGGGTCTAACTCATCTCATAAAACCGGTTCTACAAGAAATGATTGCTCATTACTTATAAACATGTCCAAGATCTTGTTCACAGCCAATATGTGATTATTCCTTAACAGCGCAATGTACAGTATCCAACCATTTTTATGGAAGCATACCCCCCTCTCGACCATTCCCCCTTGCATCTTACATTTTCATAGTGGTAAAGACTCCCCTGTGTAATAAGCTTGTAATTTATAAGACAACTATGTATCTGCTTCATTTTAATGCATTCTACTTGCTGGAGAGGGAAGAAAAAAAAAAAAACCAACCAACCTAGGCAATGGTTTTAAGAAGGTAAGCAGTTAGTGCAAGGAGGGACCCTCTGGCCATTATAAGATGGGGGGTGTGATTTTGATTTAGACTTATTTCGAATATTGGGAGACAATTAAAAGTCACAGTCCAAAGTTTCTCCTCGACCTTTCTTCTCACTGCTCCTTTCTTCGTCTCCTCATTCTTTTAGTTACACATTGCCTTTTCTTGACACCTTTCCTTTTCACTGACGTTGGTGATCCATCTATATATATATATATATGTTTGGTGCTTTTGTATGACACCCTTTTGAACTCTTATGAACCAAAATAAAAAAGGCTAGCTAGCTATATATAAGGAGGGCTCCTCCTGTTGGCCACTCATGATAATATTATTATAAGATATCGTCTTAATTAATTAAATACGCCATTTATTTATTTATTTTGAGAGTGTAGGAGGCAATGTCTTCATATTTTATGTACTGTTTTACTTTTTCCTATAGTTGTATATATAATTGTGATAAACATGCATTGTTGTTTGTAAAAAGCTAGTTTGCCCACCAAATGTGACTGCTCTACTTGACTATTCAGGAAAAAAAAATTATATTTATTTTTACTTAATGATTAAGGAAGTGATTTTAAATGTATTAATATATATATTTTTTTATTTTTTTAAAATATTTAAATATATTAAAAAATGTGAATAAAAAAAAAAGATTACAAAAAGTAACTATCGGTCAAGTAGAGCAGGCTACTCTAGGTGGCAGAGTAGCCCGACTCTTGTTGTTTACACCCGATTGAAATTGTACTAGGCATATATTAAATCGTGGTTTGTATAATGAGTTGAGTTGATATGAGATGAAAGTTGAAAGTTAGATAAAATATTGTTAGAATATTATTTTTTAATATTATTTTTATTTTGAGATTTGAAAAAGTTAAATTATTCATATATATATATATATATATATATATGGTTTTTTCAAATGTTTTGTTGTGTTTAATTCAATATAAAATATTTTTTTAGAAATAAGAAAATTCTTAGTTTTTCATTTGTTAGTTTTTGGTCACTAACAAAATCAATGGAAATAACTGGATAACGATGACAATTTTGCAGGTAAAGATATATTCAACTGAAAAAAGTAGACACATGAAGTGAGTTTTATAATATTTATCTTACCCACTTCATACGTGTATCTTTTTCTCACTTTAGGGTTCTATAACTTGGATAAAATTACAAGAGTTTCTAAAATTGTGTTTGGATAATGAGGTGATCTTAAATATTCTGTAAATAATAGTAAAAAAGTAATAATAGAATATTAAATAATAGTAAATAGTAGGTGAAAAATAATAACAAAATATTAAATATACTCAACTATTCAAACTAGTCCTAAATCTCAAAGAAACATAAGATCCCGATTGAACAAGTAGTACTATACGTACATTGTAATCAATGATTACATTGTCTAACAATAATTTTCCTAATTTCTAAGGAAGATGTGTCTTGAGGTGAATTAATTGCAAGTGCAAGATTTATGAGAAGTACTTTTGTGGGATTATGAAGTTTTAAATGTCTAAAAGAAAAAGTAAACAAATTGAAACGACAATATATCATGCATGCATAGTACCCATTTTTATTTCTTAGAGTAATGCTAGATATAGTTTTATGGTGTCCATTATGAAGTCTCGCGCATTTTCTTTATAAAAAAATAGGACTCACCATTAAAGAAATGATTTTTTCATGCGGGTCTTAGCTAGGTTTATCTACTTCTTTTTGAATGAATTGTGTGAGACTTGCACATCTTAACACTGTAAATATCATTTATCTGTTTATTATATCCAGCTAGCTAGCTAGAAAGAATAATAGGTACAACTTTAAGAGTGTGGAATATTGATCACAACCATCACTAATAATTTTTTTTTTTTAGGCAAGCACAACAACCATCAGTACTAATAGTTATAGAAAGTCGGATTGCCTAATTCGTTGGCCAACCTCTTATAATTACTAGCTAACACAAGTCATGTAGGCCTTTGTGAGATCAAAGTAAATTATCGCGCGCCGTCCATTTGCTAGCCTTTTGTTCTACAAATTAATGCCATCAATATTCACTTCTTTATAAAAATCTTCGGTCCATGATGAAGTCCATGATCTATATTATTGTGTCAAATAAAATGATCAAGCATCGTGACTATATATATATATATACACACGCATTTTGTTTTGGTCTTGACGTGCTTTGGGAAACGTAGAGAGATATGATTTGGTCTAGAACACTTGCAATAGACCCACCTTGGAAGACATTCATTGCGCGACATTGACATCTTAATTTGGTGCAATTAATTTGGACATATTGATCGATCTTTATTCTTGATTTGGACTTTTATGTGAATAAAAAATGTAGAAGAGGAAAATTGGAGTTGTCTTCCCTACTTGGATGTGATTAGGGGTGATTAACGGTCCGGTCGGACCGACCGTTTCGGTCCGGACCGGACCGGATCGAGATTTAGACTGGTCCGGTCCGGTCCACGGTCCACAGTTTTTTCGGACCGGACCGGACCGGACCGAATGAAAAATTAAAAAAAAAAATTATATATATTTTATATATAATAATTGTACAATTAACAATATAAATTTTTAAATATATTATTAATACTTGTTAATATTCTATAAATTAACAATATTTTATATATATCTTCATTTAACCTATCACTATTAACAATATAAAATTTTAAATATACTATTAACACTTGTTAATATTCTAAAATTTTAAATATACTATTAACACTTGTTAATATTCTATGAATTAATAAATATATAATATCAATTAGTTAATTATATAGTAATTATATAAATTAATAATATAATTTTCATCTAATTTATTATCATTGACCATATAAAATATTTTTTTATTGAGTTTGTTACATAATCCACATTAATAAGTCATTTAATTTAATTTAGTATTTTAAATAAATTTTTTTATTAGTTATTTAAAAAAAAAAAAGAGGGCGGACCGACTGGACCTGACCGGACCGATAGCTATCGGTCCGGTCCGGTCCCTTTGGGTGTTCGGTCCGGTCCGGTCCGGAAAAATAATGGACCGAAAATTTTTGGTCCATCGCCGGACTGGACCGGACCGTTTGCAGCCCTAGATGTGATAATATATAACAACATGCATTTTATCCATTAGGAACCAGACAGGAGAGGCCTAAACATGAGTAAGAAGTCGTAGGTGCTCCGGCCACAAGTTGAGTACTTTAAATCATAACTTAGACCCTAGTCTCATTAGAGAATTCAATGAATCATTAAGCGGCTAATACTAATAGTTTAAGCTCGTAATTAATCCATATTCAAATTCGAATCCATGACCTAGTACATACATGTCAATTAATCACTTGGAAGTAACCCGAGAATCATATTCAAGTTGGAACCATATAAATTTTCGATTTGGACTTAAATGTTAAGAAAAATAGATGTAATGTATGGACCTTATAATATAATTTAATGCTCTCGGATAAAGACGTCAAAATATTTCTTGTCAAAGTTTATGTTGTTTGGCACTGTTAATTGGTACATGAGCTTGAACATGACTTAACTTTAAGCACATGCATGAATGTGAAAAGCCCCAACAGGATGCAAGAGCTGAACTTGAGGCGCGCGGATGATTGTTCTGTTCATGATGCGCCATGGTATGGGTTTTAGCCCTGCCGAACATTAATATGCATGGCACCATATATAGCAAGTTGTCAGCATGCATATTCCATGCATGCATCAGAATGCAATATTTAAAATTGGCCAAATTGGTTTTATTAGAATTTATCTAATCAGATGATATGTCTTGCAGGTTTATCGAGGACAGTAATATGAGAAATAATATTTATAGTCATGAAGTTCGCAAGGGTCACACACTCATTTTGAAAAAAGTGAGTATATATAGAATTCACATGTTGAAATAAGATAAGATGAAATGAAAGTTGAAAATCGAATAAAATATTATTAGAATATTATTTTTATTTTGGAAATTGAAAAAATTGAATTGTTTATTGTATTTTGTGTGAGAGTTTGAAAAAGTTGTAATAATTAGATGAGATAAGATGAATTGAGAGACTCTCTCAATCCAAACAACCCGTTTCAAGAATTTTGTCTATTAATTTATAGAAAAATGCTACATACAGTCACTTTTGCATATGTTTTGTACACTCTACTAATGTGAGCAGTTATTTTTACAAAAATGATGTGTGCAACCGCGCTTGGGGAGTCGATGGGGAACCGGTGCCCACATGATGATGAAACACACCGTTTCATTTGAGAATTCTCAAAATGCACGTCTTCTCCATGAAGCCAACCCATTCCCACGAAACCAACCCCTCCCTTCATCTTCCCCACTTTAGACCTGGTCTCCATGAAGCCACCATCGAAGCCCCCTTCATCATATTCACTCAGAGCAACTTCTTCTATTCTCTACTCAGATATGGTTTCCACAAATCCTTCATCATACGTTTTCCTCTTCCGAGAAAAAGGTAAAAATATCCCAACAAATTAACACGAGCAAAAGAATGAACACCTTTGAAATTTCAGCAACGATTTCATGTTGAACAAAAATATAAAAAATGTTGGTTTGGAGACTCTGAAAGTAGTTTTCCAGTGCCATGTGATCACATTCAAGAAGGAAGAGATAAGCGATTTGTGTCGGAGTTGGATTCATGGAAATTAGTGAATGGGTTTTCAAGATCGAGCTCCATGGCCGTGAGTCCTAGTGTGAGGATCTCAGAACTAGGGTTGAGGTCCTTCAAGATACAAGAAGTAACGCATGATTGTTTAAAAAAAATAAAAGGGATAAAGAAAAGCTGGGAAAGTTGTGTGTTTTATGGTAAAAGAATATTTGTGGAGATTTGAAATTCACTGCTTTGGTTGCAGCTCTCTATCTTGTACTGTTTTTCTTCCATTCTTTTTTGGATCGATGTCTGCTAGCTGCTCTAGTGCTCTCTCTCGTAGTCTTTTTTGCTTTTTGCATGACCTCCATTCTTGTAGCCTTTTTGCTTTCTTTTTATTTTTATTTTTCTTCCACATAAGCTTTGCCACGTACAGCCGATTGCATCTAGTTTGCCCATGCCGGTTGTACGTAGTAAAACTCTTACTTTTATATTAAAAAAAGTAATGCAGTCAATCACATCAATAGAATGTATAAAAAGTACGCAAAATTGATTATACATAAAAATTTTAAAATAGCTATTAACGATGAGAATGCATTTTCGTACTGCCCGCAACTCCCTACATGGCCTGTTGATGGAGCAACAACTATATTTTTATATATCTAACTAGTAATGTTAGGTAGAAGTTTTAAATAGATAAATTTTATATAAAGTCATTTATAAAAGAATGAATCTATTTAAAAAAGAATAGGTATTTTAATATTTTTTAAAATTGAATCTATTTTCTTACAAAAATTTACGTGAGATTTAACTATTTAGGATTTGTATCTAATTTATATATATATATATATATATATTATATATATATATATATTTCGGTAATATCATGGCTTGCTGGCTTGATGCATGCCAAGAGATGATGATGGCGGAAGAAGCCGGCGCATTCAAAGTTTGATGATGATCATGACCACATATCAACATTGCAGTTCAATCAAATCAAATTAAGCATATTTGATGACAATAATAATGCAGACATGCAGATGCAGGCTTTGGTTTTAAAGAAGAAATTAAAGCTCTAGCTAGAGCCTAGAGCTAGCTAGTTTGTGTACTGACCCCATATACATTGAGTAATCTCGTACAAGCAGATGATCGAGATCATGATCTGCCAATTCACGAAGATCAGACCAGACCCGCGGATCATTGCTGCAGTCATATATATACTGCAACGAATTTAAGGGCTCCCCCAGATTGGCCAACTACTAAATTATAACCTTAATAATAACGAAACGACATAAGCTGGATGTGACTTTAATTTGAGACATCGATCGGAACATCCACCGGAAAATGAGAAAAAATTAATGATCATAATAAAGCTTAGCTGGCCTTATTCTTAATTTGTCCGTGATAAAACAAGCCCTTCATCTACTTCATCCTTCATCCTTCATCCTTCATCACATATATCAGCTGGCTAGGCTACTGTAAATCCCCTGCATGCATGTTCATGGAGCTCTACATTTAGATATACAATATTTCTTGATCAGTTATTTTTTGTGAAAATAATTATTTTTTGTGAAAATAATTATTTTTTTATTAAAATAAATTTATTTTTATCACAAATAATCTGTCACAAATGTTTATTTTTTTATAGTGATTACTAGCTAGCTCTCTACTTATTATATGTACGTTTGATCTATTTTTTAATTGAATCATTCTGTTCATTATTCTACACCACATATTACGTATATATATATATATATATATATTTTATTCTTGTCAAACTAAAGGAATTCTTTTACGTATCATCCATACACTATATATTTGATAAGAAAAAAAAATGTGTGATATAGTAAGAATGATGAGTAGAACTTTTCTTTTAATTTGCTTAGAAAAACAGTAATTATATATTTCTCATTCTCAAATATTGAAACCGGCGGCCCCATCGACAGCATGCATGCACTAATAATTATTGATTTAAAAAAATCTATAATCGGCCTTATGTGTATATATATCTAGCTAGCCAAGATCAACCTCGATCATCTTAGTCTAGTAGTAGTACTGCCTGCATGCCTGCCATTGTTGGGGCCCTTGCTAAAATTAAGTGCTGCACCACATGACCAAGATGATCAGGTACATATATACATACATGAAGCTCCAAAACAGTAGTACGTAGTACTCATGAAAGTCCAACACATTATTTCAATAATGGATTTAAAATTATGATCAAACGGAAAGATATATGTTGATGTCTGTAGTGGGAATGTTGGTTTCTGTCAGGATGCTGCATGTTGTTCATGAAATAATAAATATATAATATAACATATAAAAATATTATCCGTCATGACTGCTCATCATCTCTATATAGATCACTAAAATGTATATTTTTTTTTCTTAATAAATATATAGTGTAAGAATGACGGATAGAAGAATTAAGCCATTTTTCTATTTTGATAAAGAGTTATAACATGAGTAGTTATAATTATAAAAAGAGTTGCGGTGATCTTGTCATTACTTTATTATAATTAGAGAAATGATAGTTATAGTCGTGAGTGTGTAAACGATGTATAATCACTTTAAAAAAATTAAATAAATATGAGATTTACATAAAAAAAAATAATAATTTTTTTTAAAATAACTGTACGAATCTATTATATAATTATATGTAAGATTACTCTTATAATTAATAACTAAGCATAAAGAGCTAATTACTAATTGGGTACGTACGTCGACTTGGCCACAAAGTACGTAGAGAGAGAGAGAGAGAGAGAGAGAGAGATCATTATACAAATTAGCAAATTATTCTGTAAAGAGATCAAGGCAAGCGACGTCGACATGAGTAATCTTGTCCTTTACAAGTGGACGCAGCGAAGCATGCGAGAGAGAGAGAGAGGGATGGCAGTGCCAGAACTGCCAGCCCTCTTAATACAGACGTGACAAACCCACAAAGCATTGTCTCAGTGACGGCCGACCCAACACAAGTAAATGGTAGCCACGTACGTACAACTCTCTCTCTCTCTCTCACCCATATAATTAATTTAATATAGAGCCTAGAGGCACAGAAATATAAAAGAGAGATGTACGTGTCTGCTTGTTTTATTCCCGGACGGCCTAGATTCCCATTACGTACAATTTTTTTAGGGTGATGCTACAGTTGTTATTTTATATGTGTTTTGTTTAAGTAATTTTTTATATAGATCTTTTAGTATTTTAAAATATTTTAAAAAAATAAAATAAATTAAAACATCATTCAGAAAATATTTTCTTAATTAGAAAGTAAAAAAATATAAATTAAAAAATACTTTCTTAATCATGAAGTAAAATAAAAAATTATAAAAAATATTTTTAAAAAAATAAAATAAATTTAGAACATCATTAAAAATATTTCCTTAATTAAAAAGTAAAAAAAAAAATTCATTAAAATATACTTTCTTAATCACGAAGTAAAATAAAAAAATATTTTTTTATGATTTTTTATTTTACTTCGTGATTAAGAAATATGATTTTTTATTTTATTTCGTGATTAAAAAAATATTTTTTAATAATATTTTAAATTTTTTTATTTTTTAAAAATAGTTAAAATTATTAAAAAATCTATATAAAAAATAATTTAAAAAAAAACACATAAAAAATACACTCATCTCCAGCGGGAGCTCCAAGCGGGAGCTCCCAGCGGGAGATATAGCATTTCTCATTTCTTTAACGCTCGGAGATGGAAAATGATAGAATTACTATTTTATTATTATTTATTTATTATTTTTTTTATATTTGATTTTTTTTATAATTTTTTATTTTATTTAATAGTTAAGAAAGTGACAATTAGTAAGTTTATATATTTTTTTAATTTTTTCTTAATGATTAAAGATATTAAAAAAATACTTAAAATAAAATAATAAAAAAATAAAAATATTACAAATAGTAGATGAGTAATAAATGGATAGTAAGTCTATCACTACCCCTCGGAGATTGGATCCCTATGGCGAATTCCAGCCTTCAAATTAATTATTTTCTCTCATTTGTACACTTGTTTTTCATCCCAGCTTTCACCAATGTATGCTCTCTCTCTCTCTCTCTCATTTAAGATTGTCTACTACTGCACGTGAAAAGTGAATAGAAATATCACGAATTAATGTTGTTTTAATAAGAGTAATCTTATAGAAATAATGTAATGCGTGTAATTATTGTGTAATTTTTTTTTAAAAAATTAAGTAAATATAGAATTAATATAAAAAAAATTAATTTTTTAATAATTGACTTCACTTTTTTTCAAAACGATTACGCGACACTTACACACTCGATTTACAATTATATATAACATTACTCTATATACTATTTTTTTTTAGACATCTCATGCACGCATGCTTCCCTCTCTAATATTGTTAATTTACTTAATTAGTGTATCATTAGTGGTATAAGAAAGAACTAATTAATAGCTTTTGTTGGGAAATCTCACTTTAAAGTTCAAATAAATTGTTTTTTTTTTTTTTTTTTCATGAAGAGGTAAAGCTAGTGTCTGCAAGGGAATGAAAGTTGAGCTCAATTAATTAAAGGTAACGAAAGTTGAGCTTCATAGGTTTTATGCTTAAATAATACTCAAATGTTAAATAAAAATTTATTTTTTTAGTTTTTTTATATAGTAACATTAAGATTATGAAAATTCTAATTGCAATCGCCTGGTGCAACTGGCGTGCCCAGATCAGATGTGTTTTTCATCCGTTTATTTTTTTATTCTTGATGAAATACATCATTTCATTTTCCCCTCCCTCTCTCTCTTCATTTTGTTCCCTCTCTCTCTCTCTCTCCCTCAAAATTTCGTCAGTTGTAATCCCTCTCTCTCCTCTCCTCACCTCGATCCCTCTCCGATCTCACTCCCTCACCTTTCCTCTTTCAAAATTGTTGAAAAATCAAAAATCATATTAAAGTCTCGTTTGTATTCACAGTCCATCTCAACTCATCTTACTGCTATTTATTACTATTCAACTACTTTAACTCACAAATCTCACTATTATTCACGACTCATCTCATTACTATTTACAATCCATCTCAACTCATCTTTAAATCCAAACAACACCTAAGACCAGAATTAAAAGCAAGAAAAAAAAATTTTCACGCATAACCATTTGGGTATGGAGTTAAAATAGCATTAGAACCAAAAAAAAGAAAAAACTTGAAAGTTTGCTTTACAAATAAATCCAAAAACATGACGGATATGTCAAACATAACAATCAGAACCCAATCTTCTGACTGACCGATCAATCAAAAACGGTGCAGAAATAAAGGGAAAATCCAAAAACAAAAAAACTTACTCAACAGATGGATCTATTAAAAATTTCTATGCCAAAAAACACAGAACTAGCCCAGACAAGATAACCAAAGAAAGCTATATCTCTATTCAGCTGCCTCTATAATTTTCTCGCACTTTCTCAAGGAAAAAACCAAGAAAGAAAATCAAACTCAAGAAGGTAGAATCGGAAGAAGAAAGAGAAAGACTGGTCTTAAAGGCAAAGGTAAAATTTGCTCCGCTACTCGCCTGAAAGAAAAATAATCAGATCTCATAATAGTAGAAAGTAGAAAAATTTGCTCTTGAGAGGCTTTTTTGCTATTTCTTCTTTACAGAGAAGAATAATCTGCGATACAAAAGCCGAAAAAAGTTAAGACCACAAATTATTTTGCTATTTCCTCTTTCTGCTATTTTTTACATGATTGATCTCTATGATCTTTTCAAACATTTCAGATGTTCTTGCTGCGATGTTAAAAATAATAATGTAAAAATATTAAATACCAAGTAATTTTAGGATGCTACGAGTTGAGCTAATTAATTAGTTAATATAAGCTGCTAATTAGTCTAAATTTTTGTTCGAACTCGATTTATTTTTTAAATAAATTTAGCTCGAGTCAAGTTTATATATTATATACACGATCATGCCACTACAACAAAATTACTTATTTATGATCAGTTAATTTCAACAAAATGATTATTTACAGTTAAAATGAGTCTGTTTTTATCATAAATATCTATTTTTCTTGTAGTATCAGTCAAGCTCAAACTATTCACGAGTAGATGGAATATTCTTTAATAGCACGCCCCAATTAATCAAGATCGTCTCAGATGATCATGATTCTTAATTAGAGAATATTTATATATTTTAATTAATATTAACCCATCAAAATAATTAAAGTAGGGACCAGAATTACTATTGGGATCAATTATCTGTTACATATTAAGGGTTCTGCATTATTAACTTCCACATGATGAGTAGCTCATGTGTGCGACAGATCATGATCTTGATCACACTTCAATCTTACGTAAAACATAATAAAACAACCCAATCCCCCATATCTCATGTGGCAAATCACATGGCTATATATATATATATATATATATATATATATATCTAGGTTGCTTGTACGCATCCATGTTGATTAAGAAAAAAATAAAGAGATCCGACACATGAATGAAACCATGCATGCATTTGAATGGTCTAGAAGCTCATCATGTCCATACACTATTAGTACAAGAAAAATGATTATTTATGATAGTTATTTACGACGAAAACAGACTCATTTTAATAATAAATTGTGATTTTGTCATAAATAACTAGGCACATATGAAAAGTTGAAATATTGTGGAAAGCCCAGTACTCATACTACTATTCTAAGACCTTTACACCACACACTGCTGACGTGATATAATTTAATTTTAAAAATTAAATTTAAAATATAAATATTACAAATTAAATTTTATCATTTAAATCATATTGATTATGTGCTCTATATGATTCCGGTTTAAGAATAAAATAATTTGTAGTATTCTCACGAAAATGATCTTATTAATGTACACAAGTCCAAAAACAATAAGTAGTAGTACTGGTTGTTCAAACTTATAGTGAAAAGGATGGTCAACTCAACTGATTTTTCAAAAGTTAAATGATATTATGACGCTCTAGCTGATAATAATGCCTTTTGGACTTTCAAGTTTACGTGCTTTAGTGGGGGAGTTCATATATAAATATATATATATATATAGATATCATATATAATTAAGCAGCTTAATTAATTAATTCCTAGCTAGTTAGTTGCATTAGTGGAAGTCTTCTGATAAAATTAAGGGGCAAATTAATTAAAGTTGTTCTGCAGCATCACACGCTTGCTTTAGCCCTTGAAAAATGAATGAAGCAACTCTCTGAAAGCCTAGTTTCACTCCAAAAAGATAAAGTCATGCTTTCATTACTCCATATTATCAAATGTCAAATCATCTTTTTTAATTACTACTTTATTGTTAATTCCCGATCTACATTTTTTTTTTAAAATTTAAGCGCTTTTTACCAATTAGATCATAAAGATAGCTAGACATAGGCCGGTTCGTCCGGATAAAGAGATGAGATGAGATGAGATGATATGAGATTATATTATTTTTAAATAAATTGAATAAAATATTATTACAATATTATTTTTTAATATTATTATTATTTAAAAATTTAAAAATTTTAAATTATTTATTATATTTTATGTGAAAATTTAGAAATATTGTAATGAAATGATGAGATAAAATGAAATCATATATGTATCCAAATAGGGCTATAGTTGTAGTTAACCTCACAATGGGTTGTACTACATATATTTATAGTTTTATTTACATTTTTATTTATAAAACTCATTTTATTAATTTTCTTTTGAAATTCAAATTTTAAATTTTAAATTTCATGATTTTCAGCATATTAATAACTGACATATGGAGAAGTAAGGTTTTTTATAAGTTTTTCTTAAGTACATTTAACATTTTTGTTGTTAAAACTAGAAAATTGTTGATCATTAATCTCTATTAATTAAGAGGGTTATGAGTTTCTTAAGTGGTCTTTTATATATATATATATATATATATATATATATATATGATCATGAAATGATCTAAATTAAGCCTTTTAGGGTCCTTAATCAACAACTACTGGCCTAATCAAAAGCCTTGAAAGGGCCACTCTACCTCTCAGGGCACATTAGTGCATGGCCTTAACAAGAATTAATACTCTTAACCACCAATCTTTCTTGCCAGTTGCCAATGGCAATTACCAACCCTCAGAATAGACATGACATTCATTAATCTATCGATCACACACTGACACTATTATTGATTTTTTGTCCTTTTTTTGGTTGTAATTAGAGGGTTGGAATCAACAATAAAACAGAAATATTTTTTTGGGCACCAACATGATCATGATCATGATCTATACATGTGAGATCTTGGAAATATATATATATATATATATATAGGCTAAGATTTTTCATGTTCATAGTTGTTTTTTCCTTTCTGTCTTGACACATGATGCAGTACTAATGCATGTCTTCTTGAGATAATTCACAAAAATATATTCCAGTCATTAGTTTCTTGGAAGCTAACCCTTTCCAGCATTTTAGTAATTGTCCTATCCCAAACATGCAGGCATGCATGTTCCAACCCCTGCAAATAACTTATCTCCATGACTACTATTTATGATAAGGCCTAAAATACTACTATTTATATTCCCAATAATAATAATAATAATAATAATAATGGTTCCAAAAGAGGTAGTTCAATCAGCAATAGAGAAAATATGCTTTTTCATTATGAAGCGTGCGGGAATGGGTTAAATAATGAGAGACAATTACAAACAAAGAGGTCCAAATGAAATTAATTAGGTTAATCATGTGAGTACTATGATACCCCCCATATGGGTAGCAGCTTTGCCCAGAAAATTAATCTCTCTCTGTACAATATTAATGCAGCTAGCTCAGAACAATGATCTGATGATATGCATCATGATGTGCTTCATATGATGAAACCCTGTTCATATATATATATATATATATATATATATATATAGAGGGTAGTGCTAGCGTGCCGCCTAGCTTTGACTGTTGGGTGTGCCTGCTATCACAAATCTCTATTTTTATTTTTTTTAATATATTTAAATATTTTTAAAAAAATATATATATATATATACCAATATATTAAAAATCACTTTCTTAATCATTACGTAAAAAAAATTAAATATATGAGCGGACAAAATGAGCGGGCAAAGTCAGACAGCATACTAGCATTTTCCATAAATATATATCAACCAATATGGGATGCTTAATTTTATAGATGATCAGATTAATCTTTGTTTTTATCCCCTTGTTTTGGAAATTAAGCAACAGTCATGTTTTTAATTCTCCAATATTCTATCAATAAAAGAATTCCATCCAATTTCATCCAAAACTTTTAGTAAAATGCATCTTTAAGATGATTATTAAAATTAGAGAAATGGTACTCCTAATTATATTAGTACTGATCTTATTACCCACAATCACATTTTTTAATGCGATATATTTTAAGTGGTTTTATATATCTATCTAAATCGACAACCACTTAAAATATGTCTTATCAAAAAGCGTGGTTAGAGATGACAAACTATAAGATGAAAAATAATATTTTTCTTAAAATTACCCTATTCAACAAAAACAAAGGCCATGAAACCCAAAACTATAATCAGCATATTATCTTAGCATCTTAAGAAGTAAATTAAAAATGGAATTATTATTATTATTAATCCAACCTCTTTCTCAAAACCATGGCAACCTAACCTAAAGGAAATTAAAGAAGAAGTCCTTAGACATACTGGGCCCAGACATGTATATCAGCCCAGGAAAGTCAAGAAAATTTTTGGCTTGGGCCAGAAAAGTATTGAGATTTCTGCATTTAGAAAGTTTCTGCCTCTGTAATTTATTTACTGGAAAATCTCTTCGGTTCTAGGTGGCCTTAGGCTGAGAAGGACTACATATTCATCCTCGTGACTGTATGTAACCTTTTAATTTTGCCCGGGGGACCGAAGAAGGAAAACGACTCTAACTTTTAAGTTAATGGGCTTACTTTCAAAATATTGTTGGCCCTTAAACCGAGAATATATTAGAGGAAATAACTATAAATTGGCGGCCAGATTGGGATCAGTTTACTATGTTTGGTTAGTGAGTGATTTGTTACTGCCTCAATACTATTCACAAACTATTCACTACTTTTATATTACTATTCACAGATCATATGATATCACCTCAACATCCAAATATAACCTAATTTTTTTGCTCAAATTCTAGCATATGAATTTTGGAGTTCTACGCTATTGTATATAGTCTCTGAAGTACTTGCGGCACTATTGGGTGTAGAAAGAGCTTATTCTAATCATTGACCACGAGGCATCGGAGTACATCAATGGTCAACGGAAATTGAGTATGCGATTGTTAATGATGTGTTTCACACCACTAACTGCACGGATGACCTACAATAGATGAGATGGTAGCACGGGATGCCGAGTGGAACTCTGATGTCTAAGTTAGAGAAAAATGGTCTCAATATAAGTATATAAGTAAAGGGGTTGTGGGGCCTCTTGACCTCCACGCCCATTGATTACACCGCGAGTCTTTGGACTCGACTTTAGTGGCTAAGTAAGGGGTTGCAACGCGAGTTTTTGGACTCGATTTTAGTGGCTAAGTAAAGAGGTCGTGTAAGTTGAAAAACTATTCGCCTTTATTGATCTCGTTTTATTGAATACATCTTAGAAAAGAATCAAGGGTAAAATTTCTTCAAATGTTCGGCATTTCAAAGGTGTTGCAACAACTTTCCTTAACCGTCTTTAAGGCTGTATGACCTCGGTCGGTTGCTAGTGACTACTATGTACGACCCCTTTCATCTTGGTTTGAGTTTCCCTTCATCTTGGGTTGTCACTGTCGTTTCTTTGAGCACCAGGTCGCTGACTTTAAAAGATCTGGATTTGACTCTTTTGTTGAAGTAGCTCTCTATTGTCCTTTTGTTGAGAATATTTTAGATCTCAGCTTTATCTCTTTTCTATTCTAAGAGGTCAAGGTGCTCTTCGAGCGCCTTGTCGTTCTTAGGTTGGATAAAGTGGTGGGTTCGGTACGTAGGCAAACCGACTTCTATTGGGGCAACTGTTTCGCTCCCAAAAGACAATGTGAACGATGTTTTGCCTATTGGGGTCTTCATAGTTATCCTATAGACCCACATCACTTCTGGGAGCTCTTCCCACCCATTCTCATTTCCTCTCTGTGAGCTTCTTTTTTAAAATCCCAAGTAAGGATTTGTTTGTTGCCTCCACTTGCCCGTTAGCTTTTGGGTGTCCTGGTGATGAGTGCTTGGCTTGGATTCCCAGCTCTTTGCACCATTCTTTGTAATGTTCTAAGTCAAACTGCTTCCCATTGTCGAAGATTATGTTGTGGGGATGCCAAACTGGTATGCAATATTTTTTCACAAAAATTTGGTGATGGCTTTTGCCGTTATGGTTGCAAGGGGCTCCACCTCTCAGTGAAATAAACTACAGCAATGACTATATGTTTTACCCCTCCATTCCCTGGCGGGAATGGGCCAACCAGATCAATCCCTCATTGAGTGAACGTCCATGGGGTGGTAATAGAAAATAATTTATCGAAGGGACAATGTGGTACGAGGGCATAGACCTGGCATCTGATGCACTTCTTTGCAAACTGCTTGGCATCCCTTAGGGCATTGGGCCAATAGTAGCCTGCCTTAAGGGCCTTTCTCGCAAAAGCCTTTCTGTCAGAATGGTTGTAGCAGACGCCCTCATGTATCTCCGCCAAGACGTACTGAGCTTTCTCTGACGAGATGCACCTTAACAAGGGGGTGGCAAAGCCCTTTTTGTAAAGGATTCCATCAATCTTGACAAACCGTATTGCGTTCCTCTTGATCTTATTTGTTGTCTTTTTCTCCTTGGGGAGTTTGCTTGTGTTCAAGTACTCTGATATTGCCTTGGCCCACTCTGACCTTGTATGCCCTACCTGGTTTACCTGTACTCCGATTGATGGGATCTCTATCACTCTCTTCTATACTTCTCAAGGTAAATCCGCCTCATCCCAAGCCTGTCTGCTATTGTGTTATCCTCCCTCGGTATCTGCTTAAGACTAAAATAGGCAAGTTGGTCGTGGATCTCTAACACTCGATTTAGATACTTTTTTAGCTTCTCCGCTTTCGTGGCGTACACCCCGGTTACTTGGTTTACCATGATTTGAGAATTTGTCTTTGCTTCAATCTTTACAATGCCTAGAGTTTTCACGAATGATAGTCCAGCTATCAGGGCTTCATACTCGGCTTCATTATTAGTGGTTTTAAATGTAAATGTGGCCATGTAATAGTGCTCTTGTCATGCTTTTCCCACGATGTAGATCCCTATTCTTCCTCCCATTTAGCAGGCGGATCCATCAACGAACACCAGCCAGGGTTGTCGGCATGGTGCAACTTCAGCTTCCATTGGGAATCTGGTGAATTCGATGATGAAATCTGCCAAAGCCTGCCTCTTCACTACGCTCCTGGGCATGTAATCGATGTCGAATTCGTTGAGTTCCACTGACCACACGACCAGTCTTCCAGAGCTATATAGTTTTTGCAGTATTCTCCCGAAGGGGTGTTCTGTCAATACCTTCATGGGTGAGCCTAAAAATATGGCCGTAATCTCCTGGCGACTGTCACTAACGTGAACGTCAACATTTCCATTCATGGGGATTTGGTCTCGGTATCTCTTAATGCGCGGCTCGTGTAATACATTGTTGCCTGTATTGCTTCCTCTTCCTTGACTAGGACCACAGAGACGGCGTGGGGGATACTGCCAGGTATACGTATAAGATGTCGTCCTGATTAGGTTGCTTTAATAGAGGTGGGTTAGATAAATACTCATTTAATTCCTAGAAAGCCTGATCGCTTTTTTCGTTTCATGGGTGTATCTTTCGTAGAATCCTAAAATGGGGAAGACATTTGTCTGTGCATCTTGACACAAACCTATTCAAGGCTGCCACTCTACCTGCCAACCGTTGGGCTTCGTTGATGTTCTGTGATGGCTTCATGTTCAGGATGGCGCCAATATTTTTAGTGTTTGCCTCAATTCCTCTTTCAGAGACAATGAAGCCCAAAATGTTTCCTGAATCTACCCTGAAAGCACACTTCGTTGAGTTCAATTTCATCTTATACTTACGAAACACAACGAAAGATTCTCTTAGGTCTGCTAGGTGTTCGGCGGGTTTCTTAATTTTCACCAACAAGTCGTTGACACATACCTCCATAGTCCTTTTGATCTGCTGTTTAAACATCCGATGGACCAGCCTTTGGTAAATCGTCCCGGCGTTCTTAACCTCAAAGGGCATCACTTGGTAGCAGTAAAGGTCTCTGTCGATGATAAATGTCGTCTTCTCTTCATCCGACAGGTTCATGCGGATCTGATTGTATACTGAATATGCATCCATTAAACTCAGCTTTCGGTGTCCCGCCATGGTGTCAATGATAATATCAATCATTGGCAAAGGGAAGTTGTCATTGGGGCATGCTTTGTTCTTGTTAGCTTTCTTGACTAACACCACGTTGGAGAGCCAATACGGGTAATATGTTTCTCTTATAGACCCTGCAGCTAGGAGGTGGTCTATCTCCTTAGCTATGGCAGTGCACTTCTCCAAATTGAAGGTTCTCCTTTTTGGTGTATTTTCTTTGCCGCTAGATCAACACATAGCCTATGCTATATGATGACATTGTCAATTCCTGGCATGTCTTCCTGACTTTAGGTGAACACATCTTTGTGTTTGATCAATAGTTGTTTTAAAGCCTCTCTATATTTTTGGGGGGAGCCTTGTTCCCACCTGTGTTGTGGCATTCGGCTGAGCTGGGTGAAGGGCTATTATCTCTAGAGGCTCGTTTGCCTTTTCTTTCATCAGATTGTTCTTATCCCTTACTTCCATGTCCTGGCTATCTACGATTAACGGTGGGGGTGGCGGCTTTCCTTCCAAACTTTCTGCGACACATACACTTGGTGCCAGAGTTTTAAATTTCATTTCGTTCCAGCGTAGTAGTTGGTACACTATAGCTCCTCGTTTCGTTCCACTCTAAATTTTGGCCCTTTCCAGGCCGTTCTAGCCATTCAGGTCAAATTCCGGCTAGAATTGGCATTCCGATCGCTATTTCATTTTGGACTGTTTTTTTAATTTTCTTGTGTTTGAATGACATTTTTGTAAATTTTAAATCCAGATTGTATTTAATTAATTCTACAATATAAAATGTATTTATATAATTTTAATTTTTTTTGTAACTTTAAATATGTCCCCTCATTTTTTTTTAAATATCATTATTTTTTATAATTCTCTATTCTTTTATTTTGTTCCTTTGTTTTTGTGTCTCAACTCAAGTTTGTGATTTTTTCAACGTATATTCATTTTATAAATCTTCAATTCTTCCATATATATACACATATACATGATACTCACATATATATATATATGTATTTATTATATTAGTTGTTAGTTTATATATACATATAAATATTTATATATAATATATTATTAATCCTGAAACAGTACACCGGAATATACTGGTACCGAAATATTCTATTCCAGTACTTAAACTGGAATGATCACTGGAATAAAATTTAAAAGCATTGCTTGGTGCCCCTGCTTTGAGTTCCTGTACGTAGCATTCTCGTGCCAGGATCTGCTCTCCCCGAACCTCGTTGACGCTTGTTTTCGTTGGGAACTTCATTTTTAGGTTGTAGGTAGAAGTGACAACTTTCAAATTATTCAAAGTTGGGCATCCCAATATGGTGTTGTAGAATGACGGGGATTTAACTACCAATAAGTCCGTCAATGTTGTAGTCATGTGTGACCCTTGGCTGAATGTGACTGGTAGTGCTATGGCGCCCATTGGTTGAACAGTCTCGCCAAAAAATCCCTTTAGGGGGTAGGTGACTGGCGTAGCCTATCGAGGCTAATGTCCATTTTGGTGGAGTCATCCTAGAATAAGATGTTAGCTGAGTTCCCATTGTCAATTAGGATCCACCTAGTCATGTAGTTTGCGATTAGCAAGGTGACTACCAAGGCATCATCATGGGGGTATAGGATCCCTTGACAGTCTTCGTCTCCAAAAGAAATGGTAGGCGTGGTACCCAGTTTGGGCTGTTTGGAGGGTTTATCAGCCATGTACACCTCGTGGTACCTTGCTTTACAGGCGTTAGCCTTTCTACTGGATGTCGTCACGCCCCTGTTGGCAAATCCTCCTGCTATAGTGCAGATTTCTACTAAGAGAGCTTGGTCTTGGTTGCGAGGTTGGCGGGGAACGTCATGTCTCCATTCCCTTTCTTGTCTTTGCCTTTTTGGGCTATTGCTCTACCTGGGCTCGGCATTCTTCTCTTCTTGGTTTGTCATGCTTGGTCAACATTCGCTCAAGTTCCCCATTTCCTACCAATCTAGCTACTCTTTTCTTCATGGTTAAGCAGTCTTCTGTCCAATGGGTATCCGATTGTTGGTACTTGCAATAGTGTTGGCCCTTCGTGGGTGTGTGTGCTTCTTTCCTTGTGGTTTCCACATTTTCTTGTACACTCAGATTGTTGTGGATGAGGCGAGGCCCTTGGTCTCGCTGGGTGGGGTACCTTTCTCATCACCCGTCTTGATGACTTAGGTCAGTCTTCCTATCCCTCGCACTGTTCGAGTTCTTGATTTCCGACTTCACTTCTTTCTTCCTGGGTTCTAAGAGGGCTTGTAACGTGTCTTCCGTATTAACATAATCATCAGCCCTGTCCATGAATTCCCTCAGAGTTGAGGGGGTTTTCCTGACCAACTCAGTCATGAATGGACTATGGGGCCATATACCTCTTAGAAATGCGGCTAGTGTGATCTTCTCATCCTAATAGTCTGTGGTCAATTTCTCCTTGTTGAATTGGGTCAGATACGCTTTTAAGCTCTCATATTCCCTTTACTTAATGGTGAAAAGATAAGCGGCGGTCAGTTGACATCTCCTACTCGCCATGAATTGTGTTAAGAATTACTTGGCCAACTTTTCAAAACTGTTAATAAATCCTAGTCGTAAAGTTCCAAACCAGCCCCGTGCTATTCCTTTTAATGTTAGCGGGAAATCATGGCAAGCTAGCTCTCCTAAGAAGCCGTGGAGAGTAATGCGTGCTTTAAAATTCTCCAAGTGATCTACAGAGTCCCGAGATCCGTCATACATGTCGACTTGAGGAACTTTAAATTTAGGTGGGAGAGGTACTGCCATCACTTCATCGTTGTAGGGAATATCAGTCCGATTCAGCAGCTGCTCTACAGAGGAAGATCCTCCCATTTTTCTTGTCATCTCCTCGTATTTATCTACAAGGCTATGCAGCTCTTCGTGTAATCTCTTATTTCCTAACTCCTCGGTGTTCATGCCTCCTGCACTATGTGCGTCTCCTCCTGTCTGTCCATTTAGGACAGGTGGTGTAGTAGTGTTCTGTCTTTTCAGCTCTTCATTCTCCTTCTGCAGCTGCTCAACCACTGTGATCGCCTTTTTCAACTTTTCTTTAGCTTCTAACAACCTCGCTTCTACGTTTGTCATATTCATATCTAGGTCACCGGTTGCCTGAGATCGTGTGGTAGTTGGCATGTTAAAGTCATGTTGAAGTTTGAAGAGATCCCACAGACGACGCTACTGTTAATAACATGTTTCACACCACCAATTGCACAGATAACCTACAATAAATGAGATGGTGGCATGGGATGGACAGTGGAATTCCAATGCCTAAGTTAGAGAGAAGTGGTCTCAATATAAGTATATGAATGAATGACATATACGTTACCTTTAGGTATTATTTATAAGAGTATGAAGATGTTGATAACGACCAACTCCAAAGTTTATCTTAGATAACCATCGAATAAATTGGTAGGATAGTTTTCCTAATCCATCGTAGGTGTTATCTATTCTCTATATTATCCATCATGTGTCCATAGGTTCAACCTTTGGGCTTGCAAATCAGCCTTGATTCTTGATGCCTCAGACTTGGGCCCTTCAACACATGAGCTTATTCCTCTGAGCCTTGAGGCCCTAAATATCCCTTCCAGCGACATTTCAAGTGGGTTGCCTATGTGTAAGAGTTTATATTCTCGCTAAGGCACAATCAGGGAGTTTGAACTGAGTTATAAATGCTTTTAGCCAACGTGTGTCACATCTCACTAGCATGAGCACAACAATTGTGTGTCCCAAATTCCTTTTTGAGAGAGCACATCATACAAGAGTTATATGGAGATGGACATTTGGGCGAGATAAGACTTTGGAATTGATCTCAATAGATTACTACTAGCCCAAGTTTATCAGCGATGTTGCATGCAAAGAGATGCTTTGCTTGTTAGATGTCGAAGGGAGCCCTCATCAATGTTGGGCTTTATACTCCGTTACATGTACCTGAGAGCCCATGACTCGATGTCAGAATGGATTTCGTCTTGAGTTTGCCCTCAACCCAATATGGAATGGATTCAATCTTGGTGGTGGTTGACAGGTACTCCATGATGACCCATTTTGTAGCATGCTGAAAGACTATAGACGTTACACAGATTGCCTATCTTTATTTCAAGGAGATGTTTGCCTACATGGCATTCCTCAATTTATCACCTCAGATTGGGATACGAAGTTTCTGATTAATTTTTAGAAGAGTTTTGTGGGAGAATTAGAATGAAACTAAATTTTGGTAATGCCTACCATCCCTAAATAGATGGCCAGATTGAGGTAGTAAATTTTCACTTCGATAACTTTCTGAGGAGCTTGGCCGGTATTAAGTTGAAGTAGTGGGGCCTTGTCTTATCTCAAGCATTGTTTGCTTACAACTGTTCTAAGAACAAGACTATACAACTGAGTTCATTTGAGATTGTGTATGGGTTGAATCATTTGGACATTCTTGACTTGGCACCCATTCCACATATTGGTTGCTTGAACATTAAGGCAGATGAGAAGGCAGCACACCTTCATAGAGTACATGACCAAGTCAAGCACCAACCTAGAAGAGCATTGCTAGGTACAAAGCTCAAGTCGATAGTGTTAAGGTATTTTTTTGTGGTCGATTTTGTTTGGGCCATGCTAATCGTGATCATTTTCCTGTTGGTGAGTACAACAAGTTGAAGGACAGGAAGATTTGGCATTGTGAAGTTCTTTAAAAAAAATCAATGACAATGCATATATGTTGTGCCTTCATAGTCATTTGAGGACCTCTGACGTGTCCAATGTCAAACACCTCAGTCCATACTTTTGTCGACGCTAACGTGAACTCGAGGGCGAATTCTTTCCAACCTAGGGAGATTAATGCAAAGGATTATGGTCTGAAACAACAAAGATTCTTCAAATTAGGACACTATTGCATACATGTTAGTATTTTGATCGTAACTTTAACTAAAAGTATCTGAATTGTGCATAAAATCTCGATTTGAAGTGTTATTTTCAGCGCGCACATCGTTGTTATTGAGTTACGCATGGGGGTCAATATTTATGACTTTGAAATCATCCGTTTTTCCCTTCAAATCATTAATGTATATGGGGTCGCCTTTCTTTCAATTCGCCATACAGTTTGCCTTCAAGCCTTAAAGATAGAGAAGAGGAAGAGCAGTTATCTATGTAATTATTTTCTTTTGTTAGCCATTGTTTCGGTTGGTTACTCTCTTTTTCTTTTTGTCCAATTCTATCTGACCAAATAAGACTGACTTCTGATCAACCCGCTAAGGTTGTGAAGTTGGACTAAGTACGAAAAATGAATCTATATCTATGTTCAGAAGTTGGTCGGCTGCCACTCAATTTGTTCGAGCATAATACAGTGGTGAGTCTCCCTATTAAGTTTTCTTAAAGATAATTGACAGTTTGGAAAAATCACAATAACCCAAGTCTTATAATAAAAGTCTTGTTTCTTTGGTATTTTTTTTTTTTATACAAGAAGGTGTAATTTGGAGTAGTTTTACATTTTTCCTTTTTTTAATTGACCTTAGTTTTATATAATTTGACTAGCCAAGACGTAAAGAGATCATTGGTAAAACAAATTCAAGAGAAAATGTAGAAAATCAAAGAGAGGGAAGATGGGGAAATTTTGCACAAAGACATGTTAGAGCACTAGTATTGCACTCATCAAATGAGTCCAATATTTAAAATTTGATGATTTTAGCTTTAAAATTCTGGTATTGGATTCACTATATGCTCAAATGTCAAGTTTTTAGCTATAATACATTTTTCTTCATCTTCAAATTTGAAGACTCACTATTTACACTTTATAACCATTATTTTATTTACTTAAATTATTGTTTTCCAATTTTGAGCCACAATATATTTAAATTGAAAAATAATAATTTAAGTATCAAATTAAATTATTAATTAACATATCATTAGTGTAATTATAAAATATGAAAAAAATAAATTAAAAATATTATATTATATTATTATTTTGATAAATTTAATAACTAATCTAATGTGAAGTTATGGATAAAGATATTTTAAATTTATAAAAAATATATATTTTTTATTAAATTTTAAATATAAAAATAATGAATTCAATGCTTATAGTCATAAACTAGCAAGTTGCAATCAAATGGATGCTATTGCTATAATTGAATAGTCAGAGATCCTGTATAAAAGTAGGCTCGAGGCTGTAACCAAACAGGGAGCAACAAGTGGTGGAAAGGACAAAACCAGTTTCCAGAAACCAAAAACGTGGCCTAGTTTTTCAATCACAGAATCGCACGTAAAAAGAGTAAAAGACTCAGAGAGTCTCTAAAATATTAATCTTTTTATATAAATTTTATATTTTTTTAAAAAAGTGCCGAAAACCCGGCCGTTACGTTCATTTAAAAAAAAAAAAAAAAAAACAACAAACCGACTGTTACAGAAGCTGAAGAGACAAGTGAGAATAGCAAACTTCGTCACGACAATACAAATATCGGTCCACCCAACCCGCGGTCCCGCGTCACGTGGCGGCGACTGTATTGGGTCATCCACTCACCCCACCGACAAAACGACCTTGTTTCTATGTTTTGTACTTTGGACCACATAGAATTTCTACCATTCTCTACCGAACAGTTCAACTTTTTTTTTTTTTTTTTCTTTTTCTTTCACCAATTTTTAAAGTATTTAGATATTTTTAAAAAATAAAAAAAAATCATACATTCATTTAAAAAAATTTACTTAATTATTAAGTAAAAAAATAAAAAAAATTTCGATAGAAATCTTATATAAAAATAGTGTTTTCCTTTGTACTTTTATGTTAAAAATGATAACATAATTGTTTTTTTAACAGAAAAATGATAACAAAATTAAGGTTGAATTTAAAAAAATTAAATTATTTATTATATTTTATGTATAAATTTAAAATAATTATAATGATAAGATGAGTTTTATACAAATAATTTTTTATTTAGATTAATCAACGTTTGATTATTAAATTAACTTATTGTGGATAATGTTATTTTTTATTTTAAATTTTTGAAATTTTATTGATATGATTTTAATTAGTTTTATATGTCAATTATTTAAATTAATTTCATTTAAAATAAAAAATATCATTTTTAGATTGATAACAAAAATAACTATGATATGATTGTTTGTTTATGATTTTTTGACTAAGTAAAAAAATCCATAGCAAGTAAATAGATAAGCAGTTGACATCACTGTATATATTATGAATATTAGTCTTGAAATTAAAATAATAGAAATATTAAGAATGATTATGTAAAATTGAATTTTTTTAATCAAGCAACAACACTATATCAGTTGGCAGTAAAATTAGTTATTAAATGGTTATAAAATAATTATAAGAATATTGTTATTCTAATGGTTCTACAGTACAAATTATTTACGTGATATAATTTGATTTAAAAGATAAATTTTAAATTTTAAATTTTATAAATCAAATATTAATATTTAAGTGAAAGAAAATAATATGCTCTATAAAATAATTTGAGAATAGAATAACTCTAATTATAAATATATAGACAAAATCAACCAATTCTATCACCTATGCACAGAATTGGCAGGTCTATAAAAAAGAATGATTATATAAAATTTTAATTTTTTTAAATTTAAATAAAAAATTTCAAGGTTTTTATCAAGTGCTATTAGCATATATATTGACAAAAAAGTAATTGAGAAAAGCTATTTTACCTCCTCAATTATACTGCTCAAATGTACCACTTAGGTAATTTTTTTTATTTAATGATTAAAGAAATGATTTTAAATATATTGATGTATTTTTTTTATTTTTAAAAAATATTAAAAAAATATGAATAGAAAAAAAAAATTACAAAACTGACTAGCGGTCAGTTTGAGCGGTACTACTCAGATGGCAGAATATCACTGCTCAAAATGGCTATGAAAGTGTCTGTTAAATTGTCTAAAATGCTAGATTCTGAAAATATTTATACACTAGCATTGTTTAATATAATCAATCAATTATTAAAATATTTTTTTATTATAAAATTGATCTAACATTAATATCTAAATTTTTTATGTAGAATTAATGCGTATACTTTTAATTTTTTTAAAGAAGAGAAAAAATGAAAAATGAAAAAATAATTATTAAATAATTTGTTTTTAGTCAATTAGATAGAGAGTGTTAAAATTATCAGAAGGAAAACATTACTCATCTCGCTGGGCTACGGAATTTTGTTTTTAGTTAATAATTAAAGAAATATTTTTTAATAATATTATATTTTTTTATTTTTTTAAAAAATAATAAAAAATTACATTTAAAAAAAAAATACTAATATAAGTAACGGTTGGCTATAGAGTCACCCTTTAATAAGAGGAATGACGTGGGAGGGGTCCATTGGAGGGCTGAAGTAATAAAGGGGGAGATTCTGCAAGATTCTCGCCGTTCATCTTCTGCCGTTCGCAGCTTCGCACCGTTTTCTCTTTGAAAGAAAAAAACAATAAACGCCAAAGATGCACGAAACAGACTATATATTAATGTAATTGTCTGCCCTTCTCTGCACACCAAGCCATTGTGACTCGTGAGAGTTCCATTCGTGCTGAAGAGGCGCACAGAAGGGAGAGACGTGTGAGGCTGTGAGCTAATGCAGCAGAAGGGGAGGTCATACAACCGTAGATCGAGGAGCTTTTCCAGATCTCGTCTTGCAATTGAGGGTTGTTAACCTTTGCATCCCCAAGCCCAATCTCATCGCATTTTTCCCGATCTCGGTTTATTTCTTAGAAATCCCCTCATTTCCTTCCCTCTTGGTTTTTTTTACGTCTCCTTCCTTGCAATTTTTCCGCAATGGATGCTATTCAAGGTACGCCATTTGGTCGTTTTGTTTCGGTTTGGATTTGAGGTCGGTGAATCGGTTTTTGATTTGGAAATGGTTCGTTTTGTAGAACAAGAGCGTGATATGCAGAAGAGCTACTGGATTGAGCACTCTGCGGATTTGACCGTCGAGGCTATGATGCTCGACTCCAAAGCCTCCGATCTCGACAAAGAAGAGCGACCTGAAGTAAATCCCTCTCCTCCGTCTTTCTGATTTCTACTGGGGTAGTGATAGGCTTACAACCTATCTACTATCCATTTACTTTTTATTTTTTTATTTTAAATATTTTTTTAATATTCTTAATTATTAAAAAAATATATAAATTTATTAATAATCATTTTTTTAATTATTAAATAAAAAAATTAAATAAAAAAAATAATAACTGAATAGTAAGTGAGAAGTAACCTTTTCCCCTTTTTACTGTATTGAGGAGACGTTTGAATTTGCAAGTCATTTCAATTCATTTCAACTCATCTCACTACAATTTAGTACTATTCAGTAACTTTAACTTACAAATCTCACTACTATTCACAACTCATCTCATTACTATTAATAATCTATCTCAACTCATCTCAAGTTATCTTCTAATTCAAATATCTCCTAAATCTACATTTGGACTTGTACATTGAACATCTTTTTTGTGTCTGTGCTGTTGTATTTACTAAGGTTTCGTTTAGTTATTAATCATTTCTCAACTCATCTCAATTTATTATTATAATTTTTTCAAATTTCAATATAAAATATAATAAATAATTTAATTTTTTCAAATCTCAAAATAATAATAATATTAAAAAATAATATTTTAATAATATTTTATCATCTCAACTCAACTCACTTCAACATCCAAACGCAACCTAAATCTGATTTGAGTCGGGCGCAGGAGAGTAGCCCGCTCAAGTTTACCGCTGGTTATTTTTTATTTTTTTAATATATTTAAATATTTTTAAAAAAATATTTTAATATATTTAAAATCACTTCTTTAATTATTAAGTAAAAAAAAAATTTCTTATCAAGCGATGAAGTTGAGGTGTACAACTTGGGAGGCAAATTAGTTTTTTCTATCTGATTTTTATTTTTTTATTATTTTTTAAATAACATTTAGATGTTAAATTGAGTTGAATTGAGATCATAAAATATTATTAGAATATTATTTTTTAATATTATATTATTTTAAAATTTTAAAAAGTTGAATTATTTATTATATTTTATGTTAAAATTTAAAAAAATTATAATGATGAATTAAAAGATTCAAATGCACCCTGAGTATAATTAATTCGGTAAAGTTTTCGACTCCCATTTGGATATTTGAAGCAGTGCTTTTCTAGGGTTCTTGTTAACTGATCCCGACATTCCGCCTAGCAACCAACGCCTACCATTTTTTAAGTGAACAAATACCAATTCTTTAAGCACGTGCCCTTTTCACATGCGGCGTGGACTTCAAAAGAGGGATCCGACTACTGTAATGTGATGGGAAAATGGCGTATGGTTTGTCTTCGAAAGTGGAAATTACTGCTTAAAGTTTTAGGCGTAGGGGCTTCTATGGGATTTGCCAATTATCTGTTTTATCTGCAGGTGCTGCTGAGTTTCAAATTCAATATTCGACAAATTACCATATTTTCTTTGCACACTTCTCTCTTCAAATTTATAACGCGACTATAGGTTAATTGGTTATATACGTAATTTTCCCAATAATATATATAAAACCCATAAGGTACGAAGAAAAATGAAATAGAATAAAGTAACACAACTCTTCCTTTCATGGACCATTGTTCAATTGGGTACGGCCAAGTTGTGCTCTTGCTTTAACTTGGGCCTACAAGCTTGCGATGGCAATATTGAAATAACACCTTTGCGAGTAGCTGGTCATCTTCTTACTTGTTGGAAAACTTTTACTTATTCCAGCTCCATACATACAGCTTTCTTTCTCTCTTTGGCTCTCAAAGCATAAAAGTCCATTTTTATGGGTTTTAGATTTTCTTTCATTTTCTTTATGTATTTTTTCTTTTAATTTCATGGCATTAGTAATATAATCTTTCACGTCTCTCATTGGTTTATACATACGGTCACGACTCTTGTTTCAACTTCCGAGGACTTTGTTGACTATATTGAGTGAGCTATATATATATATATATTTTTTTTTTAAAAATTTCTCTAGTCTTTTCAAAGAAATTTCTTGACTTATGTTGTTTTAAAATTCTGGCCAATCACACGCAGTTTCTAATGATATAATGAGAATTTCTTCCGTGGAACTGAGTAACAGAATTAAAACAGTACTTTTTTTTAATTGATAATTCCATTTTTGTGTTTGTTAATATGCTTGTTGCTAATATGCTCGCTGTTGAATATCCTACACTGAATTAACTGGGTTATAAATAGGTACTTTCACTACTCCCACCGTACGATGGAAAAGCAGTTTTGGAACTCGGAGCAGGTATTGGTCGTTTTACTGGTGAGTTAGCTCAGAGGGCCGGTCACCTTCTTGCTCTGGACTTCATTGAGAGTGTAATAAAGAAGGTAATCGTGGTTCTGTACCTTGCTGAAGATTATTAGCTTTTGAGGGGATTATTTGACTATTCACTTTTCAATGGTCTCCTTGCAGAATGAGAGCATTAATGGACACTTCAAGAATGTCAAATTTATGTGTGCGGATGTGACATCCCCGGACTTGAAAATACCTGAACAATCAGTGGACTTGATATTCTCCAATTGGCTACTTATGTATCTTTCCGATCAAGAGGTAAGTAATATTGAAATTAGTAAAGGCTAGGTGCTATTTTGAGTTTAGTGGAGTCGGAGTATAGGTTTTTATGCTAATGGGTCAATTTTATTGTAAAGTGCAAAGGGATGCAACCCAAGTGCACAAGTATATGCAAAAATAAAGCACCCAATTAGGAATACAAATAGGGAAAACAAAGAGACATAAAAACTATATCATTCTTTTTAGTTACTACAATCAACATTGGCTTAATAACTAACATAGTTTTTCATGTTAATTATTAAGCCTCTGTGGATTCTAGTAACTAAAAAGAATTGACATTATTCGTATGGCTCAGTGTTTACAAGTACTTATGATCAATAACTTAGATGTTGGTATCATGACAGAGTTTAGAAACTAAAATTCTACCAATTTCAAAGGCAAAAATTAAAAATGAAAAAATTACAAATTTTTGATAAGGTAATCTTATAAAAAAACATAAAGGGGGGGCTTAACTCAAATAATTTGGAAGTATTCTAGAGGGAACACTCAGCTAGGGGGAAGAAGAGGAAGAATGAAAGTCTGCAAACTCTAGAAAATCAGAAAAGGGAGCCTTTATGAGTATAGCCAATCAAGCATAAATAGAATTGAACAAAAATGGATTTTACCTCTACCGCTGTCCTCTTGCAAATTTTGAAGGTTTGAGCAGAGCAGTACGTTTCCTGCTAAAAGGAAAAAAAAGTTATAATCTCCCAAATTACTATGATTTTTTGTAACATGATCTTGGAAGGATCAATTTCGATACTTGGTACCCCATTTTGAATCTTAAGTTGCAATCTGCACTCTCTGTGCATTTGTTTAGGCCTAAAAATAACTCATTTGCCCCTACCTGTTCTAATTTTGAAAAACCACATAACTTATAAAAAAAAAAAATTGAAAAACCACATAGGTGCGTATTACAACTGAAGTTTCAAATTGCAACGCCAAGTGTCATAGTTGGTAATTCAGAGGTTGCATTGCAAAAGAGGTGGTAGTTCTAGGGTTGAGTATGAATTTACCATAAAAAAGAAGAAAAGTATCAACTCACCCTCATTTAATCATTCTTTGTTTTACTCCAACTTAATATCATTTTCCTTTCCTAGTTTCTTTTGGTAATTTCTGTGCTGTTAATCCATCATCAAAATCTTTAACAGGAAACTAGTCTCCCACCAAGTATTTCCAAAGAAAGTTATTGTTAAACAGACTAGTCAAGCTGTTTCAGAAGTTGAAGGAGGTTAAGACAGAATTATCATTAAAAAAAATTTAGAGAAATAAAAAATTATGTTTAAATTCTTGCTTGCCTTGGACTGAGGTCAATGGTGACCACTTTCTATGCATAGTAAGGTATACATATCATAATATACATATATCAATTGCTTTGTTATTCCTTATTAATAGCTACAACCGGGTCTTCTTATATCCAGTAGAGCTTTATAACTGTCTTGCAATGCTATTTTATTCATGTGTGGTTCTGCATATGCTACTGATTGCTGAAGTTAGTGTACATTTTTTATTGTTCCGATTATAATGTCAATTTTCATGTGCAATACCTGTTCATGATTTAACAAAAACAGGTTAGATTCAGCCTTTCATCGACTTCTGGTTTCTTGGGAATAACAAGCTAATTAGCTTATTTTCTACACATTTCTTTCAATGCATTGCAGGTGGAGGATTTAGCTGAAAGAATGGTCAAGTGGCTGAAGGTTGGTGGGTTTATTTTCTTTAGAGAGTCTTGTTTTCACCAATCAGGAGATAGCAAGCGAAAGTACAACCCAACCCACTACCGGGAGCCCCGATTTTATACAAAGGTTTTCCTTGTGGAATCTCAGTTTGTCTTCTTCTTCTTCTTTTTTTTTTTTAATTTCTTATTTTTTATTCAATGCTGTGCCTGTGGGGGGTGAATGTGGCAAGAAAACAAATGAGCACTTGCACATTGAACTTGACACTGGCCCCATTTGGATAGTGAGATGAGATGAGATGATTTTAGATGAAAGTTGAAAGTTGAATAAAATATTGTTAGAATATTATTTTTTAATATTATTATTATTTTGGGTTTTGAAAAAGTAGAATTGTTTATTATATTTTGTGTGAGAATTTGAAAAAATTGTAATGATGAGTTGAGATGAAACACTTTCACTATCCAAATGGGGCCTCAATGTGTTGATATGAACTTTGTGTGGAGGCAAGTTAATTACATCGAACTTGATTTGAATGCATTCAACCTGGAAACCAGGCTGTCATATTTATTCTTGTTTTCTAGAGAGAGAATGAAATGGTTTTCAATCAAATTTCCATTCATTTGGGCTGAGTTGCATAATTGTGTGTTTTGGGATATAAAATCTCCAGTTTAGTTTTATTTTGTTTCAAGATACGGTACTCTAATAAATCCATCAACAAAATGGATAACCAAGTTCTATAAACTATTTCTTTCTGTGTCTAGTTGTAGAAAAACATAGAATATGGTCCCTATATATAGTTTCATCTACACGTTTTCTTATGCAAACTACGCGTGGCATAGTGACGTGCTGTCTGTAAATAAAATTTTTTGTTATAGCCATAAATTGGCTCTAAATCATAGTGCTGCAGGTCTTTAAAGAGTGCCATTTACGTGATGGTAAAGGAGATTCATTTGAACTCTCTCTTGTTGGCTGCAAATGTATTGGAGCTTATGTGCGAAACAAAAAGAATCAGAACCAGGTAATACAAAATTGCTTGTGTATTATCTGATCCTTTTACTTAGATTGGTTGTCTGACAAGATGCACATTTAATGTTTTGGAAATACAGATTTGCTGGACATGGCAAAAGATCAGTTCACAAGATGACAGGGGTTTCCAGAGGTTCTTAGACAATGTTCAGTATAAATCCAATGGAATTTTACGTTACGAGCGTGTCTTTGGGGAAGGTTTTGTGAGCACAGGAGGGATAGGTATGCTTTACTGGCCATTCTCTCTCCCTCTCTCCCATTTTTTATATCTGATTGTGAAAATAAAGAGGATAGAAAGACGAAAATTAAGGTTTCTAGTTCTTAATTTCGTGTACTCACATGTATACCTCCGGTATACCTGAGCTATGCCTATCTTTATATCAATCAAATTTCTTCTTACTTATCAAAAAAAAGAAAGAAGAAAATTAAGCACAAAAATGGGTAATTGAACAACAAATGTTTTCCACTAAGTTCTTAAAGATGTTTCTATGACAATAACTTTTTGGGATGTGAACACGCAAGCAGCTAATTTTGCCTTTTTCTTTTTCTTTTGATTTTTTTAATTTTGTAGTTAAATAAAAAATTTCATCTTTTTGTCAATTTTCTTGCTGGTCTGATGAAAACTTTTCATGGTTTCTTTTACATTCTCAATGTTGAGGAATTGCATGTTTTCTTTCTTTCTTTAGCATTTTTTCAGTAACTCATTCTCCACATCATGACCTAGAATTTGTACACAGATTAAATATTTCAGTTTGAACTTAAAACCTAGAAACTAATTATATAAATCAGAAAAACAATTATATTGTTTCTTGTGCACGTATGTTTCTTTTTTAATTTATTTTTTCCTTCGTAAGAGTGAAGGAAAATTCATAGCCCAATTAATCCTAAAGCTCTGTCATTAAGTTTAAGTGAATCTCGTCTTTGGACAGATACAACTAAAGAATTTGTGCAAAAGTTGGAACTAAAGCCTGGCCAGAAGGTCTTAGATGTTGGATGTGGCATTGGGGGAGGTGACTTCTATATGGCTGAGAACTTTGATGTCGACGTGGTTGGGATCGATCTGTCCATAAATATGATTTCTTTTGCTCTTGAGCGTGCTATCGGTTTGAAATGCTCGGTCGAATTTGAAGTTGCTGATTGCACTAAGAAAACATATCCTGAGAACACATTTGATGTGATATATAGCCGTGACACTATTTTGCACATTCAAGTAAGGCAGCTTTCTGTTTCTGTTATAGTTTCTATTTGAACAGTTATAAGCATTTTCTTTTATTTATGTTGTTCATTAAGTTTGCATTTTCATTTTATTTATATTGTTCATTTCAGTTTATGTTTTGTATTATTTATGTTGTTCTTTTCATCAATAATTTGGAATCTGAAAGCTTTATCTCGTATTAGAAGCAGTTATTGTGTGTACCACCCGACGTTAAATGCCCTTTCTATAGATTCCTGTTTAGAATTCATTAGAAGAATACGAGATATGTGGGCAATGATTGAACCTTATGAGCTTTTATCATGCTATCTTTCTGCAATGGTGCTGACTATGGCTTGCTCGGTTACAAGATTCAAGACCTCCGTTATATCTTGTCCGTATGATTTTTAAGTTGGCTAATCCTACTGCATATAGACTTTTATCTCCTAGGTGTTCTATCCACGCAATTATTATGGGTTTAGCTTGGAGGCTCTCTCCCTCTTTGAAATGCATGAATAGTTTCCGGTTAACTTTTCAGGACAAACCTGGATTATTCAGATCCTTCTACAAGTGGTTGAAGCCAGGGGGTAAAATTCTTATCAGTGATTACTGCAAGAGTGCTGGAACTCCATCACCAGAATTTACTGCATATATTAAGCAAAGAGGGTATGATCTATATGACGTTAAAGCATATGGTCAGGTATATGTTTACAATTAAAGGTTTCTCTCGTTTAATGCTTTCTGTGAATCGTTTCATGGCATTCCTCTACATATTTCTTTGGACATAATGAACTTATGTTTCAACTGTGGCACAGATGCTTCGTGATGCTGGTTTTGAGGAGGTCATTGCAGAGGATCGTACTGATCAGGTTCATGTAGATCCGTGTGTATTTGTATGTTGTAAATATGAATCATGTTGAAATTCCTCCTCTTAAGAGAGTTTACTTTTGCATCAGTTCATACACGTTCTGCAGCAGGAATTGAATGCTGTTGAGAAGGACAAGGATGCATTCATCTGCGACTTTTCTGAAGTGCGCTTTTCCTCTTTTTTTTTTTTGGTCTAGCTGTCTTCTTGATTGGTGTTTAAAATTTGTATTAATTGTTTTGTTTCTTTCTTTTTTTTTTCCTTCCTGGTTGATTGATGATATGCAGGAGGACTACAATGAAATTGTTGATGGATGGAAGGCGAAGCTTATCAGGAGTTCTTCCGGCGAGCAGAGGTGGGGTCTGTTCATTGCCAGGAAGAAATGATCCTCTTATCCCTTCATTTTCCCTATCTCTACTAGCTATCAATATGCATTAAGAACAGTCTTGGTGTTTATATTATTGTTGCATCAGATGGTTGATATCTTGATACCATCCTACCTTATTTTTTCAGCAAAACCTGTTCAACTTTAAATAATGAGATAGAGAAAGCTGATGAATTTGCCAATTAGAAAGAGAATAATAAGCATTTGGACTTTTATCTTTGCTTAGTCTAATGATACCAATTATATGATTACTTTATGTTTGTTGGAGAGAATGGTTGTTGATTGTATAACAATTTTCATTACCCGTAACTTCTTATATTTTGGTGATTGACTTTATAGGTTATGGCAGATTGGTGACTTAAAAAAGTATTTGATATTTTGATGTAAAGGGCTTTTCAGGTGAATTTACCCCCATTAGTGTAATCAACATATCTAGAGAAACTTAAGTTTACTTTTCTCGTTCATACTGAAAATAGATTTACAAGGGTTTATTTATAGATTACAATGCTGAAATAGATCAGGAAAGAAATAACTAATTGATAAAAAAAGAAATAGATAAGAAAAGAAATAACTCTTAAAAAGAAAAGATAAATCTCCTAAAAAACTCTTTTAAGATATTCACAAATTTACAACAAATTCCCTACAATACATTCTGATTGAGTCGTCCAACACTCCCCCTCAAGTTGGCTTGAAGATATCTTCGATGGCCAGCTTGCTGTTCAAGTTCTCAAACTGTTTCTTTGGCAGTCCCTTGGTAAATATATCAGCTACTTGTTCAGGCAAACAGATCAGTCCACTATATATCTTCTCCTTTATGAAATGTTTGTCAACTTCAACATATGTTGTTCTATCATGAAGTATCGGATTGTGAGCAATGGCTATGGCAGCTTTATTATCACAATATAATCTCA